>NW_026624413.1:48474-75342 GCF_030028575.1 Malurus melanocephalus
TGCAGGTGAGTCTCAGATTTCCCCGGTTCTGGCATGTTTTGCTACCGGGAGTTTGGACTGCAGGGCATGACATGTTCCAGAGGAGTATCAACACACACAGGAACGGAACATTCCCCTTCATCTTCCTTCGTATCTTTGTGTGTTCTTTTGTTTGGGAGACAGATTATTGCCAATGTAACTCTGCTGCTGTTTATATGGCTCAATTCAGGAGGAGGCTCCACTCAAGGGGAACACGAGTCACTCTTTGTAACACTATCAGTATCAGATCAGTTGTATCTGTCAATACAACACCCAGCTGTCCTCCTTCCTCGGTCTGCAGCTCATAATTGACAAGTCATTTAAAGCTTTGTGTACTCAGCCTGGAGAAATTCTTCCTGGATTAGTYCAGGAAACTGTTCAGACAATTTCTGAGAATTCAAGGATGGGTRAGATAGACAAAGAAAGGGAAAAGGAATACTTAACCCTTAAAAAAGAGGAAGGAAAGAAGCTGGGATAYTTTCAGACTCATGAGCAACTGTTTTGGTAACAGGAAGGATCTCAATAAATTTGTTTATTTAGCAGTTAATTTTTTAGCCCTGTTGGGCTAAGGTGGTGAACAAAAATCAGTGCAAGCTTCTCAAAGAAACAGTTGTGCCAAACTGTTGGATGAGGGARTTCTTCTGGAGCTGGTTACTGCTTAATATTTTCTTTAATGACTTCAAGCTGTAGTTTGGTGGCACTTGAGCCTGTTTTATGTTTGGATCAGTTCCTGATCCATGTGCTAGGCATCTGCTGGCACAAGGAAGGAGCAGAACCCAGGGCAGGCACAGAAAGGCAGTGACAYTAATTCTGTCAGCAGCAGTGACAGTGTCTGCTGGTTGTTACTGAGCCAGGAGCTTGGATTACAATAAGAATAGGCTGGTGCCAGTCGGGGAGGGSTGTGAGCGCTCTGGGAACAGCATTGAACTCCATGTTCTTAGGAAAAATAAGGTATTTACATTGAATCCAATGCATTGATACAAAATCCATAATAACGTCCTTGTCACTTGTCAAACCTAACAGTGAGGTCTGTAATCAGGTCATAAGTAGAATAATATTAATGAAGGGATGTGACACAGGAAGAGGCTGTTAATAGTTTTAATATATCAATAATTGTAACAGGAATTGCACGTGTAACTTGGGTCTTCATTGCCCYTCTGTTCAGGGCTGTTGAGGTTTCAGTTCTGAGCTGCGGGCCTTAAAAATAATAACATGACTGATGGGAATTTAGAAAAGAGCAAAAATAGTAAAGAACTTTAAAATCTTGTGGTTTTATAAAAGAATAATAGAGCTGAGTTTGCTCATTCTGGAAAATACCTGAGAGCACTGTGACTGCTCACATGTGCAGGGAGATGGTGGTTCCATTCCAGGTGCAAATGAATCTTCTCACCTTTCTGGATGTGCTTTGGTTGAATGCTCTGAAACTCTGGAGCAGCTCRCTCAGGGAGTTGTGGAATTCTCACAGTGGGACTGTGGGGACAGATTAGAGGACGGGACAGGCAGTGTCCTGTGATCCCTCAGTGCTGGGTGCATGCTTAACAAAAAGGTGTGGTGCAGAAGAGACAGAATTTCCAGATACGTGCATGGATAGACTTCTGCTCCTGTCCCACCCTCCATGAGACACGTGTGAGCTCCAAGGCAACGACAGCCCAGGATTTGGGATGAGAAAGTGTTGGGGTTTTACACATCCTGTGCTGTTGCTCATCTCCTCCTCAGCTGACTCGTGTTGTAGCTGCAGCATTGTTACAAGATACTACAAGTCATTCTCACAATTTCCTGCCCTTGTATCTCCTGTCTTTTCTGTGCACATGTTCTCATTCTCTTCCCATTCTCTGCTGCTCRGATTTTATAGCCTCTCTTTTGGAATTCTCTTTCAGCTCGCTCCTGACACGGCTGAACTTGTGCCAGCTGTGGTTTGCTGTGCCAGACAAGAGCACGTGCTCCCAAGATGGATTTGCAGGCCAAGGGAACACGTGTGTGTGTGTGTGTGTGGAGGGAGCATGTCAGGCACTGAGATTGCAGCCCAGAGTCAGGGATATTCCCTTGCCAGGCTCTGGTTTGGGGTGGATGCTCCCAAGGGATCTGGGAGCTGCCCCACAGGGCGGGTGCAGAGCTCTTACTGTTCCTCTCCTTGGAGCTGCTTACCAAGAMTGTTCATTTTAAAGGCAGTTTTAGTTTAAAGGCAAGATTTCTTGGCGTTTTGTTAAGGGAATGATGGATGTGAAGGGACTTTGGTTCTTCATGTTCTGAACTATTTTGCCTTAGAGAATTGTGTAAAAGATTTTACATGGCCCTGCTTTCTTCTCTGTCCTTAATTCTTTCTACTGCTCTCACACCCCTTTCACAACAGATTCATTGCAAGAAGGGCCTCCACATGTCCATTATTCAAGTTTGTAGTATTCTTTTGCATTTGTAGTTGCATACTTCTTGGAAACTAATTGTTGGTAAAAATGACTGGATTTAATGCCTATTTTTAATGTATTTTTAATTATTTACATAGGGTTTTTGCCATCAAACTCAGCCTGAGAGGTGTCACAGAGCCCAGCAAGGTACAGAGGGAGTGTTTCCTTGACTCCAATTTCATGGATGTGTATTTTTGASAAGTTCTGGTTTTGTTGTTTGGTTAATGTTTGAATTTGGTCTAATTTTTCCTCAAGGCTTTTCTATTTCACCTTGGTAGTTGTTTGCTTCCAGTGGTAGATGAATCTTTTTTTGTGCCTGTGAACTTGGTGGGAGTGGAGGGAAATAGAAGGGAAGATGCAGCTTTGTACTGAAGATCTTCCTGGAACAGGAAACAGAACAGCAACAGAATGACCCAAGTCCTTACAGCAACAAACAAAGTTAGATTTCATTTCATATTTTATTTGGCAAAAAAATAAGCTTTGTTACCATAAATCATAAAATTAATAGGGCCAAGATACCCTTAGAGATTAGGAGTTCTCTCACCCCAGGACTGAAGAGCTCACACCAGGCAGGGACTCTGAGGCCGTTCCCCATCAGTACAGAACGTCCTGTGGTGTCCCCAGAGCAGCGTGTACACCACAAGTAGCAAATGGGTACTCRGGGCCTGTGCCACGTGTGCCATACACTGGGCACACTATGGGCTCTGTATGAGCACAGCACGTCAGCTTGCACTCTTCCTGCTGCCTTTGGACCTGGGGYTGGGGATTTTTATAGAAGGTTCTGGAACGCACAGTTCCGACTGTGTTTGGGAACTCACGAGCCTGTCCCTTTGCTGGGATGGAGTGAGCCGCACAGCTCTGTGTTTGGGATGTGCAACATTGGCACCAGCAGGGATTTAAAAGCACTTCATTTCCGTTGGTGCCCTCCACATAAGCATGGTAGAATGGCAGAGCYCTTTTCAGCATCCTGCTGGCACTTTCCTTCTGAATTCTCCTGCAGATGGTGTTCCCAAACTGCTCCAATGCCCTCTGAGGTTTTCAGTGCTTGGCAATAGGATTTGTGATGTTGGGTGGTGTTGGGATGTCAGGCTCCAGCTATGGGAGTGTTCTGAGGGGCTCTGTGGAGTGCTCTGGGAATGTGAGAAAATCCTGGAATGGTTTGGTTTGGAAGGGACCTTAAAGTCCCATGGGCAGGGACACCTTCCACTATCCCAGGTGGCTCCAAGCCCTGTCCAACCTGACCTTAGACACTTCCAGAGATTGCATCCTGGTGGTTCTGGAGTTATCTGCGGTGTGGGAGACTCCACACCCCTCTCTAGGCAGTGTAGTCAAGCTTTTCTSATCAGACCAGGGCTGTATTCTCTCTATTCTGGTAACCAGTGTCCGAGTGTGCTGCTCAGAGCTGGAGGGACTGGAATCTGCTCACATCCCAAGCAGTGGGGTTGCAGCCAGGAGGGGCTTCCTGACAGTCCCACCTACGGATGCAGGGAGTTTGTCAGGCAAAGATCTGGTTAACAATGGGCTGAATTATCCTTTGTCTGATATATTGTGTCATGAGATGTTTGTGGCAGCACTGTGGGGTTCAGGTCTAAGCTGGGACGTGCTGTGACACATCCCCAGAGAATTGAGGAGCTCAGGAAGGTGAGCAGGGGCTGCTGGCCGTGTGCTGGTGTTTGCAGGGCTGTGTGAGTGTGAGCAGTTTATGATTCATTAGTCTGCTTTCCTCCCAGGCAGCAATCAATTCTACTACCTGAGCTCCCAGTGTTATTTCCTGTCGTGACACAGTAATTATTTCAGGGCATGTTTTGAATGAAGCAACCTTCTGGTTTTACTCCCAGCCTGTTTCTCCACTGTTCATTGTATTCAAAGCAAGCACGGGGATTTTTATTTTGCAACTGTGATTTTATGGGCAGGGAGCAAATAATGATGTGAACAGCATGGCTCAGTGGTACCATCTGTATTGCTTTGGGGTAGATGCTGACTGAAAACTTGGCTCATAATAGACTTTGTTTCTTTTAAAAGAAGTGAAGTTTTTATTGAGACTCTTAAAAATCTTCCTTTGACTAAAGCAAATAATAATTTCAATCTGATAGCTCCTCATTTTGCATATACAGCAGAAGTCTGCACTTCCTCGAAAATCAATGGTGTGGTTTGAGTCATGATTTCTTTTTGTGCAATAGGGATTGACTGGTGTGYCAGGAGAGGGACAGACAGGATGAGAGACATGAAAGTAATGTGGGAGAGGAGTGAAACAAAAAAGAAAGTAAAATTGGGTCATAAGGTAGAATAACTCAACATACAGAAATAATTTAAGACCACCCAGCTGCAGCATAAGGATTCTTTTTCTCTTGACTTTTACGTATTCAGCTACAAGTTTAATGTGAACAGATTTAAATTGGACACAGAGTTTTGAGTTATTTGGCCAGTCCTTGTTGAAGCAATCTCACTCCTGATAGATCTACCAAGGGAGMAAGAGCTGTGGACCAAGGAGCACTGGGTGTTGTGAGGARTTTYTCCATGGAAAGGGCTGCCCAGGGCAGTGGTGGGGTCCCCATCCCTGGAGGGATTTAAGAGCCATGTGGATGTGACCCTTGGGGATGTGGCTGCTGGGGAATGTGGGACTYGATGGTCTTGGAGGCCTTTTCCAGCCTGAATGATTGCAGTGAGTGAGCTCTGTGCTGGATGCTGTAATGCCCTGCTAAATGAGAGAGGAGCACATTCGTTTTTAACAGGAATCCAACTCTCCATCATGGGGTTGTTTGCAGCTGGAATGTGAAATTCCAGAGGAGAGGGGTAGTGGTGCACGAGCTGACACACCCTGGAGTTATTTGGTCAAGTAGGAATGGTAGAAATTCCCGTCTCATCATTCAAAAGGCTAAGAATGGTCCAGACCACCAATTTTTTTCCTTATAACTTATGCTCTGCAGATGGAACTGAGTCAGACAGATGTAATTTGAGTGATTATCCCTCTTGGCTCGGTCCTCCCCTTGCCTTGGTAGCTAAAGAAATCTTTGTAACCAGGGGATAATATTTTCTTCCAAAACCAACTGCAGAGTGGAAATTGCTCCCCCAAGATGCTTTATGGCATCTGTGCATCAGAACTGTAGTTCAGAATTGTATGGGTAAATRTCTTCCCAGTTCAAGCACTTTGTCCTCAGCAAAATTGGGTTTTTAGTTCCTAATTGATTTTTTCTGTTCACTGCTTCTCTGCAGAAAGGGGACATGTGAGTCYCCTTTCTACTCACAGCTCTGAGAGTTTCCTTTTCTATTCCTTCCCAACTCTTTTTCCCCTGATTTTTTTTTTTCTACTTTGAATTTAAGATGACAAGAGTGTTTTTATCAAATGGACACAGTGAAATAAGAAATCTGTGATTTTTTGGCTTTGTCGCAAATACTGTAAAAATCCTACCTGATCTGAAATCCACCCATATTTTTATTCCACCTGAGCAATGGACATGAAGGAGAGAACAGGACCCCTTTCCAACTGAGCCCAGACAGATAATATTTATTGTGGTATGACTTCATTTTTTTTTTGAAATTCAGTAACAAAGCTGACTTTGAAAACGAAGAAGTTTTGGTACTTGCAGAAACCATTTTCGATTCAGGCCCCCGATGATTTTATCTTGTTTTGAATTGGAGAAGGCAGTGAAATTTCTGGGCTGTTTGTTTGTGCAGCAGCAGTGACTGTGCTGCAGGAGAGCACCATGTCCTCTGTGTGATAAGAACCCCCTCCTGTGCTCTCTACACCAGCTCATTTTGTCCTTCCTCAATACAGTCATTTCAGTGCTTTGGAACTTTGGGTAGTTATCCTGAATAACAGTTTCAGGTTTCCAAGCACGGTTTGCAGCTGCCAGGAAAAATAAACTTGTGTTTTCAGCTCCTTCAGAGCAACTGTAACYAGGGGGCATTTAAACTGGGGCAACATTAAGAAATGGGAAATAAAACTTGTCCAGGGCATCCTGAAACATCATTTATATCAAACTCTATTTGAAATCCTAAAGGTTGTTGAGTCATGGGTTAATGAGTCTTGAATTTWTCATTTTGGAAAGCTGTTTTCTTTAGATAGGATTTCTTTCTGTTTGTCTCAGTGTCTCAAAATGTTTTTTTTTTCCTTCTTCTGTAAAACAAGGGTTTCTTAATTGGACTTAAACTGTTTGAGCAGGTGCTTGCGTGTTCCCTTCTTCAAGGTTAATAATTGGATCACTTGGCAAAGTCTGTTTCTCAATTTAATAAATGGCCTTTCCATTGGCTGTGACTTACATGCTCTGTGTTTTTTAATCAGTCCTGAGTCCTCTATACCTGGCAAAGGGGTTACATGTCCCACAGCACCCAGGGCCATGGACACCTCATCAGCATCATTCATGAATTMTTTTTGTAAAGATTGCTGGATTACATAATTTTATTCACTCTCCCACATTTTGCTACTTCAGCTGGATACAAGTTGTCAGAAATGCACAGAAATAACATTTTTCTGGCACAGGCAATCACAGATTCATTAAGGAGATAACTTTATAAACCACAGCTTTTTATTTTCAATGAATACATCAAACCTAACTCAGAAGTACTTCAGCATTTCAGTGGGAGTTCCCACATATCAAATTGCCAGAGTTGATGTATGTTGTGTTATTGCCAGTTAAGGCAAAGTGCTGCCATAGCTGGGGTTCATTTTGCTAATGTGGATTTTTGTCTTTATTTGTTAAAGCAATAACAATCTGAAATATTCCACAGCAGTAAATKGTTTAAATAGTTTGGATTTATTATTATTTCTGAGTTTCACTGAGGGGTTTTTAAGTTGAACTTGCTTCAAGTTGTCTGTAAGAAACATTTTCTCTCTTTGCAGATGCCCCGGGACCAGACAGTGTGCAAATACTGTGGAATCAGCTACCTGATATTCCACGAGTTTAAGGTGATGGAAGACAAAGTGAAAGCAATGGAGAAGGAGATTAAAGTTTATAAAGGAAGTCTAGAACGGGAGCAAAGGCTTCAGGCAGAATTGCAGGCTCTTTACCACGACCTTGAGCGCTGTCGAGCTGAGAGTGAATCCAAAACAGAAAGGTCAGAGCACATCATCTCCTCTGGTGATCCTCTCCTGTGTGTGCAGTAGGGAATTTCAGCCCAAAGCAGCTTCAAATACAAATAACATTTGTCTTTCTTTTCTCAGATGGCCCATATACACGGTAATATTTKATTTAAACCATCTTTCATAGTATCCTTTGGAGGCAGATTACAAATTCCTGAGCAGTTTAGAAGCAGTCAATATATTGAAGGTGAAAGAAAGGCCAGAAGGCACTCAGGGATTTCCCCTGCACACACTCCCAAAGGGAAATGATAAATATTTCGTCTTATCATCTTGTAATAAAACTGTAATATTGCAGATGAAATTCCACAGGGCTGGGGGTTCTGCAGTTCTGACATTTGGGCTTACTGTCTCACAGTAACCTGACAGAGAATTCCCAGGAAATTCTTGTCTGGGAATCTCAGAGTTCCCTCTTGCAGGGCTGATATAGAATACTAAAGCAATCAGGAACACTTTGGGGTGTTTTGCTTCAGAACAGGAGGTTTCAAATCCTTACAGCTGGGAAGGCCCCAGTTAAAGGGGGAGTTTTGTACCTTAAGAACTCCAGTAAAGCTCARACCCACGTTTGGATAAGAACCTTCAAGTGGGTTCTTTCAGATCTTACTTACAGGGTTGGTGTCCTTTTCTACCCTCAAATATTGGAATCTTGTTATATTCCACTGATTGATTACAGTAGGACTATAAACAATTGATGTTTGTAGTCAAATAAAAGATATTTTATAAAAATGCAGTTTCCTCATGTTGATTACTGATGGAATAATGGGGACAAACAAGGCCATCAGAAACTTCTGGCTGATTTCTTGCTCATCTGTCTCAGACTGCCAGAAGATTTTCATAAGAATGAAATTTTAATTTTAATTATCAGCTCAGTTTGATTTTAGGGATACCTAGGAGGGGTGTTGCTTGTGTGACTGACTCACATCAAGTGATCTAGAGCTGAAGATGCTCTTGAGATTGGACTGSAGTGCTTTGGAAACCTTTWTTTTTTTTKGAGAATCACTTAAATACTATTAAATTTTTAACTGAATTAAGGGTTTCTTCTTTTGCTTGCTAATATTACTACTAAAAGATTAATTTTAAAGCACAAATTCCCACAAAAGTGAACAAAATGCATTTATCTTGTAGATCACTCATAAAGTTTCTTGCAATATCTTTTTCATTTAAATTTTACATCGTCCACCCCCTCCTTCCCAATATTTAATATTTTCTGTGGTTTAATGTCTGTTTAAGAGTGTGTTTGCTCCTTGTCCCTTTAATGACCCTGTGTGGCAGCTCTGGTGGCAGAATCCAGTGTGTGAGCAAATGCACTGACAGCACATTCTTCTTGTTGAGGATCATTTGCCAGAGCTAAACTTTAAATTTTCATTGAGCTGACTTTTTGTAGTAAAGCTGGAACACTTAATAAAATTTTTATCTCTGCACTTTTCCCCCCTAAGGCTCCACTTGATTTAAAAGCTGCTGAAATCAAGTGGAATACTTGCAGTAGGCTTCCATTGCAGCCATAAATCAGCCACTGTGCCTTGTTAAATATCTTGTCTAAATATTTCTTATCTTCTCCTTGCTGTCCTGGGCCTCTCTGACTGCTTTGTGCTTTGGCATGAACTGTTGAGCATCCTGGCTCTGGCCAGGCTGACAAATCATTGCTCCCAGAAGCCAAACTGCCTTTTTCTTCTTCTTATCTCTGCTAGACGAAGGGATTGAATCTCCCTTATCAGCTGCAGACTGTTTCAGTTTTATATTCCCTTTAGGTTCAGGTTTTCCTGTTTGTACCTGTGKTTAACCTTGAAAACCATCTGGGGGTTTATTTATCCTTAGTTACCTCTCCTTTGGGATCCTGGAGAGGGGGAGCTAACTGCAGTGATCCCACTCAGCTGTTCAGCCYTATTCTGTGTTAAAATCACTTCGACCTTGATAGTTAATTGAAGTATAATTAATTTAATCATCGAAATTCTTGCCACATCCAGTACAGGAAATGTAAAATAGACGTAAATGCTAAAGATTTCCTGAAGTGTCACATCCACACATATCTTGAACGTTTCCAGGGGTGGTGACTTCACCACTTTCTGAACTGAAAATGAGCAGCTCCTGGCTGTGAAATGAAAATGAGCAGCTCCTGGCTCTGGGCAGCTCCCAAAGTTTCATGGAAATGAAAATACTGGGGTGGAGCTGTTTTTGGACAGTGTGTTCCAGGCTCCTCTGTGCATCCTGTCCTTGCTGCCAGTGCTCCTCCTTCCCACTGGGGTCCTGTGCCTTGGAGTACGAGGATTGTTTCTTGTGGTGTGAAATGTCTTAAATACCTGAACACAGGAACTGCTCTCACTGCTTTTGGGACCAGGAGGGTGTTTTGTACTCCTGCCATTCATCTCCTGTCAGCACTGGGAGTGAGCATGTCCTAATCCACCTCCCACCCAAGCAGGATTCCTCCTGGATTCCCAGGAACACGTGCTGGATGCAAGGATGGCCTGTGAATTCTCACAGAGGACACAGGGGATGAGATCAGTGTGTTCCCACCATTCTCTAAATGCCAGCCTTTAATGATCCATTGAACTTTTCCTTTGTGCTAAAAAGCCCCAAAATAACATTTTTATTTTCCTTCCTTCTTATGGTGGCASTGGAGTGCAACTGTCTTGGCTTTTCCACTGGTTTGTGTGTGAGTGACCAGGACGTGCTGAAAACATCCCTTTAATGTCAGAGCTCTGGAGTGGAAAGAGGAAGAAAACGTCTCTCTCCTCATTTACCAGTTTCCTTTTAAACCAAGAGATCTTCACACACTGCCCATTCTAGGATAACAATGGAAAATGAGCATCTGGCTCTCCCTGACTCCAAAGTTTGGTTTTGTTATTGCTCAGTGATAACTCACTGCTTTTTTCCTCATCTGCAAAAATAGACAAATAGACTGGAATTCCCGTAGCTTAGGGGAATGAACTTTTCCTATGAGTGACAACAGTTCTGCTCCCAAATACAGTAAAACAGATTTTATTCCTCCACCTCCTGGAAATTTGCAGGCAGCTGTGGGGAAATTTTCCTAAAAAATGTAATGTTAGAAATGTCTTTAATTTTGTAATTTTTTTTTGTTCCAGTGATCACAATTTAACTCCAAAACTGCACTTTTTAACCCCCAGCTGTTCAGTTCTGGTTTTGTCAGAGCTCTGCAGATCCAGGTTTCTTTACCAGGACTAATATTTTTTTTAAATGTGTGTTTTGGTGCTGATCTATGTGATAATGGTAACTAATGCACTGTCATGGTTTGGTTTAATTTTAATATATTTTTACTATAAATCATCCTCATTTTCCTCTGCTGTTTAAAATTGAAGCCAAGGCTGATGTAGTGCTTCTGCCAGCCTTTGGTTTTGTAAAATATTTGTTTTATTCAAATATTATTTATTTACTTGTGGCAATGAATCACCAGTAGACAAATAGATCATTTGCTCTGCATGAACAGGAAGTGCTGAAAGCTTGAACAGGGGCTGGTTTTTAACAGTTGCTTGTCACTGGGGGTGTATTTTTGGGGCTGGAAGGCTGCTTTAGGATGGTTATCCACAGGAAACAGCTGGGGCTGATGTGCTGTGTGGGATTCTTCCCCCACATGTACCACAGGAAGGGAATTGGGTTCAACTTTTATTCTGTRCAGATCCATTCATTTCCTGACAATTACGGCAGAAAGTGCTGAGTTGTTGAAAGAGCAGGGTTTAAATTGTGTTTATTTACACTGGGATAGCTGTGCCTGAAAACCAGACTGGTGCTGCAATGAGAAGTTCCCAAGGTAAATGTTAGAGGTGAAGGGCACCTTGGGGGGATGGTTCTGGAGGTGTTTGCTGTGCCCAAGGCCAGCACWGAGCTGAGTCCTGCCCTGAGCCCAGGGAGGGGCCTGGGAAAGCTGAAACCAAAGGTACACGTTGATTAGGAGTGCAAACARTTCTGATTATTTTATTTGCATCTGCAGGATAAAAACCCTAACAGTAGAACTTAAAACCAAGCAAGAGGAGGTGAAAAATGTGAAAGCTGATCTGCAGTATTTCCAGGAGGAGAAGGAAGCTGCCTACAAGCAGTCACAGGTGCTCAGGTGAGAACCCCAAAAGAAAGACTGATGTTGGAAGTGCTCTGTTTCTTACACATGTATTGTTTATAAGGACTCACCATAAACCTGGGCAGTCATTTAAACATTATTACTYTGATTTGTCAATAAAAAATAGTTGTACAAGTGCTAAAAGCTCTAAATCAACATTTAGAAGGGAGAAGCTTATTCGACATTTATTTAATGTACAGCACATTTCATGCACTAAATTATTGTAACCCAATGCAGTATAAATGATCAGATAATGGGAAAGTTGTCAAGCATAATTTAAATCCCAAGTTTACTAAATACAGTAATTTTTRAATATTCATGTGGTATTTTTTCTCTCTTGCAGAAATACCTTGGAACACCATTGCTCAACTCTGAACAAGGCTGTCTCTCTGTTCCCTTTCATTAGAAGTGAACTAGACAGTATTAAAGAGGTCATCTCCACCAACCTGGAGAACTTTGCTGCCATGAAAGAAGAAATTTCTCTGCAAATAAAAGCYGTGAGCAAAGAAGCTCTGACAGGTAAAGCATCCTGCAATCATTTTGGGCAAGAGAAAATGGGATACTACGGGTGAAAATGGGATACTACAGGTCCAGCACCCTTCTGGGAGCTGCTGGAGTGTCCTGCAGTGCTGCCTCTCAGATATGGCCAGRCTGCCACGAGCAAACCCACATCAGTGACTACACCCCCTCCCATCTCTGAGGAAGAACAAACTTTGCCAAATGCAGCCTTCCTTATCTGAGAGGTCTTTGGGATTGGAAGGGGCATGGAGCAGCCCCTGGGCTGGCAGGAATTCCCTTGGCCCCCAGCCTGCTTCCTGCTGGAACAAGGGCAGCCTTCAGGGAAACCAGAGCTGGGAGCAAGGCACAACTGCTGGCTTGTTCAGGAGGGGTCGTGCCCGGCCTCAGGCTGAACCTCAAAGTGATCCTTGAATGCCACTTTTGCTGTGCCTCAGCTGAGATTGGTTTCACTGAAATGAGTGTGCAGTGGTGCAATTACAGACTGCAGCATGCAGAGTTCCCAGCTGGCCCTGTGCCCACTGTTACAGCTTTAAAGGCCTCTGGAAATAATATTCAGACATATTCCTTTCCTTGTAGTTTTTCAGTGTGGATGAGCTGCTGTTTCACAGAATATCCTGAGCTGGAAGGGATYCCAGGGGATCAGTCCAGCTCCTGGTCCTGCACAGGACACCCCAAAGATCCCACCATTGTCCAAATTAACCTCTCAGGGTCGGTGTGATCAGGGTTATAAGGTAGCCAGGGAGCAGGTGGGCTGATGCCATGCTTTCCATCCTTGGAGGAGGGTTTGAGGGCACGCTGGGTGATGGGATCTCCCATATCCTCTGTCCCTGTGGCTCCAGTGCACATCCCCAGCTCCAGTGAAACCTGCGTGTGTGGAGCAGCTCCCAAATCCTGGAGCTGTCTGAAACAGCAGCTGCCAGTGGCCTGTGCTTCCTGGGACATGAGCAGGGAATTCTGTGTCCTCAATGATTGCTTTGTTCCCACTGGGAAGGACTCTGGGGACAGCTGGGCCTGCAGTGGCACAAACCCACTGAGACAGAACCAGCAGGGATTGGGGGGGCTGGGCCCCAAAGGGTTCCTGCTGCTGGAGATGGGTGTGAACAGAACATCCCTYCCTAACACAATTCACTGAAATATCAACGTTTTGATTCACCTCCTCAGCCTCAAAGGGATCCATGCATTTCAAGGCWTCTTTTCTGGAATATTCTGGTCCTGTTTGTTGCATTGCTCCATATACAGAGAGGATCTCTATGGATGCAGGAGTGGAGCCGTTCTTGCACAGGCTCATCCAACATATCCCACTTCAGACAAGTGCCACCCCAGGAATATTATATCCATCCTCAAATCCAGCTTTCTAAATCAGAACAATTTRGTCACATTTATTTTTGAGGGCCTGTGAAGGCCATTTGAAATCTTTGATGTTTTGTTSTATCAGTTGTTTGTGGTTAACATAAAATAACAACACTAATTTTTTTTTTTGCCTCCTCAGAAATACCCAAATTGAATCAAAGATTGGCAAAATCCCAGAGGGAGAATGAGTGTCTCCAGGAGAAGGTCAAACACCTCACTGGGGTGGCTGACACAGTTGAGCTGAAAACTCAACAGCTCCAAACTTCCCTTCAGCAGGGGAACGAGCTCCAGAATCGGTGCCGTGAGCTGCAGAAGGAAACTCTGGGTAAGAGAAGTTTTTATCAGCAGTTAGAGGGAGATGACATGTCAAATGCTCAGCACAGGGCAAGGTCTGCTGGATAATTGTCTGTTCAGACTCCCCAAATTWAAAATCGATAGTGGTGGTAATGTGTCTGTGTTCTCAGTGCTGGGAGCAGCAGGGCTCCTAAAAGATTTCTGCTTTCATTTTATTACCGGCCATYTCCTTTACTTAATCACAGATAAAGAACCATTTTTCTTCCCCAAAGTCCTTGTGGTGTTTCTTTAGCCTTTTGGCAGCTCTGGMCTTGTTCTGGATGATTTGAAATTGCTGCTGGTGCTCATGAAATCTGAATTTTCAGTCTTTTGCTGCTCCATAGGCTWCCTCAGCTCCTAAATATAAAGTTTGTGGTCTGCTGCTGTAATGAGGCTAATGAGAGATGATGGAAACCGGCAGCAGCTGGAGGAGCCGGGGTGTTGGAGAGGGGAACGTTAGCACTCCTCACTGAAAGGAGCCGTGTTTTCATCTCCTGAAGTGGCTCTAATGGCACTTTAAAGACCACTTTGAAGAGCTTTGAAAATCCAAAGGGGGAATAGTTTCCTGCAGTTTTAGGTAGGCTGTGGTTCAAACAGCCCCTATTCATGCTACAAGTGCTGTTGAAATGTATTTTTTATGAATTCCAGCTGCGGTGRGAAGGCTTGGAAGGGTGAGAGCTGGGGAATGCAGGGCTGGTGTTGGAGCAGAGTGTGACGAGGCAATGGCTCATTAGTGCTTTTCAGCAGGCTGAGTGCAAGAGGAAGCACATGAATCCATGGAAAACAGTCCCAGTTCCTGCAAAGAGGGGTTGGGATCAGCCTGCTGTGGAGGGTGACTCAGACAAGGGCCAACTGTGCTTCTGAGGAAAAGCAGGAATCCATTCATAATGGAGCCAGGMTGGGAGAAATGGGGGTGTGGAGAGGAGAAGGATCCAGGGAGAGCTCAGAGCCCCTTTTGGGGCCTGRAGGGGCTCCAGGAGAGCTGGAGAGGGACTGGGGACAAGGGATGGAGGGACAGGACACAGGGAATGGGATCACACTGCCAGAGGGCAGGGATGGATGGGATTTTGGGCAGGAATTGTTCCCTGTAGGGTGGTGAGC
The DNA here is from genome assembly GCF_030028575.1 of Malurus melanocephalus. Taxonomy (NCBI): domain Eukaryota; kingdom Metazoa; phylum Chordata; class Aves; order Passeriformes; family Maluridae; genus Malurus; species Malurus melanocephalus. The sequence continues at coordinate 63,341 of NW_026624413.1, forward strand.
CCTGGCACAGGGTGCCCAGAGCAGCTGTGGCTGCCCCTGGATCCCTTTGAGTGCCCAAGGCCAGGCTGGACATTGGGGCTGGAGCAGCCTGGGACAGTGGGAGGTGTCCCTGCCATGGCAGGGGTGGCACTGGATGGACTTTAATGACCCTTCCCATCCAAACCATAATTCCATGTTAAAAGGACATGTCTTTGTTGTGCTTTGTTTTGTCTGCTTGGCCTAAACACTGAGGGGTAAAAAATTGTCCACAAGKAAAGTTAAGGTCAGAATCACCATTTTTCCCCAGCCAGTTAGTAAGGACACTATTTCAAACGAATTTTAATGTGTAGGAAAAGCAGGTCTGCAGGAATTCTGACATATTCAGATTTGTTTGGCTTCAAAGAGGCAGGAATAGAGGCAGAGAATTCAGGCTTTAGACCCAATCCTTTGATGCTGGAGTGTGAACTCTGGCCATRGATGAGCAAATCCAATCCTTTTGAGTTCAGGAGTGCTTGTAATGTGTCACTGGGGGAGTGGGAGGGGAGCAGCCTTTGCCMAGTGAACATTTTTTCCCTATTTAAGGACTTTGTGAGGTCTTGGAGATTKTCATGTTTACATGGTTGCAGTTGTTGGTTTATTCTTTTGAGGGCACCRAGGCTGCCCTTGATTGGTGCCCCTCATCCCTTTTTCTGCTTTTTCTCTGCTGGTTTTCTGTATGAAAGTGAAAGAATTAAGCAGAGGGCCAGAAAGCCCAGTCTGGCAGTGGTCAGTGRCATATGCTGGGGGAGATAAGCCCCAGTCACTCCTTTCCTGGCACATCCTCCCAGTTCCTGGCAGCTTTTAGTGCTTTGGATGCTTCCTGATGGCACTGGTGAGGTCTCCAGAAAGGATGTAAACCTGGAGTCCATCCCTGGGCTCCTTCCAGACTTTTCTGAGTCACAAATAGAAGAAGTTTCTCGTGTAGACAAAAAAAAAAAAAAAATCTTAGAGAGCACAGTACATGAAATATTATAAATACAAATAATTCGTTCTGTTCTGTGCAGGGGCTTGGGGTGTGATTTCACTTCTTTGGTCTTTTTAAAAACATGTGGTGAGGCAACATTTTCYTGCTCTGACACAGTAATTTTTCATGGATGTATTTCATATTTCTCAYTGTTTGTCTGCTATGCTCTTTAAATAAATGTACTGGAAGCTCTCTGTGTTAAGGGTACAATTTGGTCTAGCATTAATGTTCTGAGAAAAATCAAATATTTTTGCCCCTTTGACACAGCTCATTGGCTAAATTCAGGACCCATACAAGGGGAAGTTTTTTAGTGGTTTTAAAGAATTGCTGTAACCTCCTATTCCCAGAATAGCAGAGAAATCCAGGAAAAGGAGCTGGGTTTCAGTGTGCCTTGGCCAGGGATGCATGTGCTCTCTCTCTTCCAATTCCTTGACCATTTTCCAGGTTTGAGCTCCCAGTGTTTTCCAGGCTGGTCCCTGATGGCTGAGAGAGGACCCAAAGGTCTGGGAGTGCCTGGARGGGAGAGGAAGGGGATGGTTCCAAACCCTGCTGGGATGGGCAGATGGCTTTGAGCCTSGAGCTGTGGCCTCCCTGGAYCCCTGGCAGTGCCMAGGCCAGGCTGGARGGGGTTTGGAGCAGCCTGGGACAGTGGRRGWKKYCCYKSCMWKGSMRGGGKKGSMMYKGRWKGRMWTTYMRGKTYCYTYCCACCCACACCATTCTGGGATTCTGGGATTCCATGATCTATTGGAGCTGTGCAAATGAACCTCCCCAGAAAGTCTTAACTACAGGGAAATAATCTTCCTTTCTGTGCGCATGTATAAGCCATTGAGCTTTATTTAGATGACACAGAAATTGTTAGAAATTGGACTGGATTGGATTTGGTAGGTTTTGCAGGAAGAGCAGAACGTTACACAGCTCTGCCACGCATGGTTCTGATCTGATCTCCCTGGGAATCTGTTRGGAGTTAGCTGGGGAGCTGATGGCTTCCAGAGTGGCTGCTTACCCAATGTGCTGCTTCTTATTTTTATTTTTCACTGCAAACTTCCCCATTTGTTGCTGTTTCCAAGCAGGAGCTGGGGCACCGTGCCCTTGGATGCAAACTGGGTGGATAAATTCCTGAAAGGCAGCTCRGGGCAGGCTCTGCTGGGTGTTTTGYACACTCCAGGGGCTGCACTGATGGGAATTCACCCAAGGAAGAGGAAACAGTCCCCAGCTTTGTTCTGTTTCTTTGGTTCATCGTGTCTTTGTGCATGTTTAGGGCTGTGCCTCTCTGTCCTTGTCACAGCACGGGCTCCCTGAAAGGTTACTGGGAGGTTTGTGAGAGCCATTCTGAGTCACACAAATAAGGAAGATTCAACATAAATGATACTGAGAGGGATTTGGCCTGCTGAGTGTTTAAGATGTGGTTCTTGCAGCATTGAGCTCTGTATCTGTATTACAAAGTGTGGATTCTTTCTGTTGTTTTGCATGTTTTGCAATAGGCTTTATTTTCATTACCAGAGAACATTTTTTACATAAACATTTGAATACATTTTCCTCTATTCAGCAGTTTTCAGTACAAGTTTCTATTTGTATTACCCTTCTCCTTATTAGTTTGCTCATTTTTATCATGGTTTTAATTGAGATGTGCCTCCATGGGTGTGGGATTTTCTGCTCACCAACTCCCACTGACTTTGGTGGGAATTCTCTCTAGAGAAGACTTGCAGAAACCACTTGTATAATTAAATCCATCTATTCCCTCATGAAAAACGCCTGTCCATGCTCAGTGAGCMTGAAAACTTCTGAAAACAAATTGAGTGAAAGAGGAAATGGCATTGAAAGAGACCACCCAAAACACTAGAACCAAACCAAGCATCATCCCTCTCCCTTTCCTTTGTTCCACAATTTGTGTCCATACTCCCACATTGATTGAGGAAGAAGAAAAAAGCASCACAATTTTTAATTATTGGCAGAGACATTTTGTAACAATTTGAAAAAGATCAGAAAGAGCTGTTTGGGAAAATATTTGCCACAGCAGCCTGTGAGGATGGGCAGAGGGTTCTGCTGYTTGCTGTCCATCCACACTGACCTGAGTCTGTTTTCACAGTTCCTGCTGTCAGGATTGTTCTCAGTGTTGTGCTTCACATCTGCTTGGCAGCTGAAGCCAAAGCTTCTCCTTTTTCTGTAGGATTCCAACAGGCCATGCCAGGATGAAGGACAGGAAACGAAAGTTGGATTATTTAGCTTTGGGAAAAGGTGCAGGACAATGCATTGCTGAGGAATGCCCAGTGAAGRGACCAGAGGGGAATTGGGGTAAAATCATAAATTTCAGAACAGGAATGACAGATTTGGCTTCTGGGAAGATACAYCAGAGAACTTTAAAGGATTGTCTTGGGAACTGTTCCCTTCAGAGACAAGGTCACCTCACTTATTTGCTGTTGCATTCTGAGAGCAAATCTTGGTTTTTCTTTCACTTTTAGATCTGTTGCATTGATTTGTCATTGCATTTTTTTCCCATGTAGTTTATGGTGCTTTCTTTTTGGTAGAAACTTTGATTTCAAATAATTCTTAGGCTTTCTGGAAAGGCAGCTCTTGCTCATGAGCACATTTGGATGTAGCCAGAGCTGCTGTGGCTGCCCCATCCCTGAAGTGTTGCAGGGCAGCTCAGATGGGGCTGGGARCACCCTGGAACAGTGGAGGGGATCTGGGACTGGATGAGCTTTAAGGTCTCTCCCAACCCAGCCCATTCCATGATTCTGTGATGTGTTCATGGAGAYAAAAATCAGATTAAGCTGTGTGCTGCTGCTTCGGTTCATAGGGCTTCATATTTTCAAATTATGAGTATTCTTATGATTTAAGAAAATAGAAAAGGATGGTATTGACACACAAAACCAGATGAGACAATTAAAATAAAAAAAACTGGGATATGTACTGGGAAAAAAGCAGTGGATGACTGTAGCTGAGGTGATAGGTTCTGAAAGATAACATTTGGAGGATGAGGAAAAGCACAGAACACCACCAAATTGCTGTCAAGGCTGCAGATGAAGTAAATTACAGGTGAGTTTTGGGTCCATCTTCCTGTTTGCTCCCAGCTTTGTGTACAAATGATATGATKTAAAGCATTTCATRTTTCAATGKAGTTGAATTTGAAGKTTYTKGGTAGGATAAAAACCYCCAAACAAACAAAACCCAGCTTTTTGCTCTAAAGACACCCTTTGGTCGTGTGCACTGCTCTGCCTGAGGTGGGAGTGAGGAGCTGCAGGTCTGACTGGGTCAAGTGAATGAATGTCACATAAACAGAGACATAACCCCGTGTTTTTGCTTTTTTTGCTTTCAGATTTAACAAACCAGGTGGAGACAGCCGGCCTGCAGCTGCAGAAGGTGACAGCAGAGATGGACCACTACAAGAAGCTTTTATTGTAAGATTCCCATTTCTTGATTGCTTCCCACTGCACATAAAGCACATCAGTCACCTTTTTTGCCATCAAGTGCTGCTTGTCACAATCATCTGAGAAGGTTTTGACCAAAAGGAACCATTTGATCTTCATATTATCATTTCTAAACACCTGGCTATGGGAGCAGGGCTTCCTTCCTCCAGCTGGGATTAATGAACTGCAGAGGAGGGATCATGAGCCTGATCCTGGCCTAACACACAGGTGTAGGATGTGTTTTGGGAAATCCACATAACTTCGGGATTAAAACTGTGTGTGGAAAGTATTGTGTAGTGATGGGGCAAGGGGGAATGGCTTCCTACTGCCAGAGGGGAATACTGGGAAGGAAATGTTCCCTGGGAGGGTGGGGAGGCCCTGGCACAGRTTTTCCAGGGAATTTGTGGCTGCCCCTGGATCCCTGAAAGTGTCTAAGGTCAGGCTGGACAGGTCTTAGAGCCAGCCAGGGATAGTGGAAGGTGTCCCTGCCCATGGGACTTTAAGGTCCCTTCCAAACCAAAGCATTCCAGGATTTTCTCACATTCCCAGAGCACTCCACAGAGCCCCTCAGAACACTCCCATAGCTGGAGCCTGACATCCCAACACCACCCAAATCCTATTGAAAACCTCAGAGAGGCATTGGAGCAGTTTGGGAACATCATCTGCAGGAGAATTCAGAGGGAAGGGGGCAGAGGATGCTGAACAGGCTCAGGCCCTGCTCCAGAGATGGAGTTCATGCCCATCTCTGACCAACCATCATYGCTCTTTCCCCACATTTTCCTGAAACTGAAGTGAAGGAATTTGAATTTGTGCAGTTCTGCTCTGCACTTTCTGGTTTCAGTTCCTGTATTCAGGGGGTCTGACCATCACCAAGTTGCAAATATTTGGGATGCTTAGCAACAAAGTACTTTAGTGATAATGTAAGGATTGAGTGGGAGACGAAGATGTCGTGAACACAGTTAAATAAACACTGAGRGCTTTCCAAGTGTAAATTAAAATTTCAGTATAATATGGCCACAATTTAATAAAACAACATAGTCTATATCTGTTTAAATGTAAATATGAAGCTTAACCATGGTTATTAATTGGTGAAATGATGACATAATGACACGAAACCTGCAAAGTTTCCAGCCCTTTTACCTACTAAATTGGGATTTGTTCCATTTTTTGCATTTATTACTCAAACAGTCATCAGTGTTGCAAGATCTCACTTCTTGTTCACAATGTTTGTGATCTGGGTCAGGCTGAGATGACACTGCAAGTGTAACTTCCAATTATTAACACTCTTTGCTAGAGCTGACAGAACTTTCTGTTTGTGCCTTTTTACCTGAAATGGAAAATACAACTTGGAAAATAYATCCAGAAGTGATGTCCAGGCTGCTGCAGCAGTAAAGGCTCATTTCCTTGGATAATACCCTTTCTTTCAATGTTTTTTTTAGGGTGAAGTCAGCAGAACTTGATGTCTGCCAGAATGAACTGAAAAAGATCAAATATGAAAATGGAATTGCTGAGGCCAGGTAAATGCTGAAATGATATTCCATAATCTGTATTTTTGAGCAGTGAGAGCAGAAAATTTAATTATATTWATGCCATTTTTATTCAATTAATTTAATTTTTTTTTCCGTCAAGTCAATTAATTTTACTTTATAAAGAATTTGTGGGGTTTTGACCAATATTTTATTTTGCAGACATTATTTCTGACTGTAAATAAGAATAGCTACAATGCTGCCACTTCTTTATTTCATCTGTAGACTTACAAAAGAGCTGAAGGAAAAGGARGAATCCCTTCTCATTTGCCAACAAGTCTGCAAACATTTACAGGAGGAAGTGGCTGAGAAAGAGAGGAAAGAAGAAGATCTGAAAAGAAGAACTGGGAGATCAGAGAGTGAGCTGGAAGCCCTTAAAGCTCTCCTGAGCCAAGCAGAGCAGGAGGTGCTGATGCTGAAACAGGAAAGGTAAAGGGAGATGAGCTGCACTCAGCTTCTCCTCAAAATTGTGGCAATTTGGGAAATCACTGGATTGGGTTTTTAAATTATTAGGGGATAGACAAAACTTGAATGGAAGAGAAAAATAAAAGCACTGTAAAAAAACAGGAGTAGAAAAGTTCTGCTTGGACTGCAGAGCTTCAGCTTGAGTTTAATCCAAACCCCAAGGCCCCATTTCTTGCAGCTGTTCCAGCTGTGCTAAAGGTGCAGGGAAAATAYTCAAAGCCCTGAAATACAGAACAGTTGGTGCCTCCTGGCACTTCTAAATGCTGAAAACCAGCCTGTGGTTGTCAGGCATAAAACTGGATATGGAGATTCTGCTGCAGGTAATTAAACTATGGATTCAGGTTGGTGAGTCCAAAGCAAAAGCTCTCCAGCTCGATCCCATTCCAGGGAAAACAGCCCTCAGAAGCTCAGTGCTTTGTTTTCCACATCTGCAAAGCAATTCCAGGGACAAGGGCAGCTTTGTTCCCAGCTGAGACCCTYGGGAGGCAGCCTGAACTGGTGGGAAGCTGCTCTCACACCTCCCCAAGTCCCAGATCCTGTCCAAGGACCTGACTGAGAATACTGATGGGTTTTTGTGGTGGAAAAGTTGTTACAAACATCAATTACAGGAATTCAGCCTCTCTAGGAGCCTTGCCCTACAAGCCCCACGTAACAAACAGTAACAGAAACCCAGTGGTTTTCATTCCAAACCTATTAGAATTTTTTAATTAATGATCCTCATATTCCAAGTTCATGAAATACAATTTCTACTTGGAATATCTTAAGTATCTCTGTGTTCTTTTTAATTTGTCTTGACAAATATCAAAGAAATATTAAAATATTGTTGGAAGTGGGAGATCAACTACAGTATTTCCTTTAAAAGATAAAACTGAGGAAGCAAGTGAGGGCATTGTGCAGATTGTGAGTGGCAACTCCTGCCGTGCCTCCAGGCAGGATTCCTGGGATTTGTTGCATGAAATACTGAACAAAAGGGAAAGGACAGCGGGATTTCATTGTAGGGAGATGGAATTGCAGGCAGAGCTGGGTTTGTAGCCAGTTTGTGTGTTTTTAGGGAGCTGCTGCTGGTGTCCCAGCAGAGCAGGACGGAGCAGCTGCAGGAGGCGCTGAGGCAGAGGGTGCGCAGCGAGGACTCCTGGAGGGACAAGGTAACCYGGGGGGCTCTGCTTTGGGGCTTTTCAGTTCCACCAAGAGCACAGGAAAGCACAGAATGATCTCCTCAAGGGCCACGTGKGATGGAGTCGTGGAATCATACACAGACTGAGCCAGAAATTCTGTCAGGAACACGYAAATCTTGTTTGCCTGTGACCTCGGGGTCTGCTGAGGCCTCAAACCCAGAAATTCACAGGGAAGGGTTTGTTTTGGGGAACCCTCCTAATTCCAAAAAGACATTTCATGTGTGCTGAAGTTCATGGAATCACAAAATCCCAGAGKGGTTGGGGTGGGAGGGACCTCAAAGCCCATCCAGTGTCACCCCTGCTGTGACAGGGACACTTTTCACTGTCCCAGGGAGCTCCCAGCCCCATCTGGGCACTCCCAGGGATCCAGGGGCACCCAAAGCTCACCCACAGTGTCCTTTGAGGAGTTCTCCTGCCAGACTCTTGCAGTGGCATTTGGGAAGCTGTTTCCTATAAACAACTGTCACCATGTCAACTGTGCTTTCACCTGCAGCTTTTTTCCCACTAGCACCAAAAAATCCTGAACTGAATAAGAAATAAAAATAGATTTATATATTAAAGACAATTAAAAAATTAAAATACATTTATCTATTAAAGAGAATAAGAAGCTAAAATAAATGTATATATCTGTGAAGGAAAATTTAAAAGCAGAGCTGAGCAATAACTGTGACTTGTCTGATTTAATTCTCACATATCTAAAATGAAAATGAAATAAATGAAAGCTTTATTTAGTCCCAGGAAAATCTGGGGACTGGTAGCAGTTAGGATCAGTTACATTTCCTTGCAAACACCTTCATTTCCATGGATATGAMATGGATATAATTTGGGAAGGGGATCACGCTGGCTCCATAATCACAGAGCATTTTCAGCCATGAATAAATTCCTCCTGAAAAGATGGATGCAAACATTTATATTCTGGATTTTTCAAATATTAATTAATGAGGGGCATGTAAATGAGTTTAAATCRATAGTTACCATTGTGCTTTCTTGGAACATCAAATTCCACTTTATTTCCCATTCTGGTTCYCAGCTTTATTAAATGTGCAATGTTGATGTAAATGAGCTCAAGTTTTTACACTGCCTTTATCTGTTTAGTTTTTGAAGTCAAGCAGCCTCCAAAAAGTGATCTGGATCTGTAAAAATAGGTAGAGTTTATAAATTTGGGGATTTATGTTCAGAATCTCAACTACTGTCTAAAAATAGAGAAAAAAAATAATAATAAGGAGAAGAAAAAGAAGAAGAAAAAGAAAATCAGTACGAGTCCACTTTCAGCATCTTAAAAATACACCAATTTTTAAGCTAAACCTTAGTGGGAGACTCGTACATCTTCCACACCCAGAACTGGGTACATTTTGGTTTAAAAAAGAATTAAAACATTTCCAGTTTATCTTTTTCCCCTAAAGACTTCAGGGAGATTTATTATACTTCTGCTCATAATTAATGTGTGAAATTAGATAATTGTAATTAAGCTCATTGCGGGCTTTCCTGCTTTTAATAATTTGAAATAATGAGGTTTGTGTTGCACATTTAATGTGCCTGTTGTGCTCTCAGCCTGCTGCAATTAAATCCATTAGAACACAGCCTGCACAAGGGGAATGGGAACACCCTGGGTTAGAGAAAAGATTTTCCTAAATGCAGCTTTCAGTGTTTCCTCCAGAATCCAGGCTCTTCTGTTGGGGAAATCATGGCTGAATTTCCAAATTTGGATTTGTAATGTGAATTAYTGGAGATACTGGAAGGACTGGGATGTTGTACCCAATATTCCAGCCTGGAGAARAAAAGGGTCTGGGAAGGCCTAAACTCCAGGGCCTGAAGGGGCTCCAGGAGAGCTGGAGAGGGACTGGGGACAAGGGATGGAGGGACAGGACACAGGGAATGGGGTCACACTGCCAGAGGACAGGGATGGATGGGATTTTGGGATGGAATTGTTCCCTGTAGGGTGGGCAGGCCCTGGCACAGGGTGCCCAGAGCAGCTGTGGCTGCCCCTGATCCCTGGCAGTGCCCAAGGCCAGGCTGGACATTGGGGCTGGAGCACTCAGGGGGCCCTGGGTGGGATTTGAGGTCCCTCCCATCCCAAACCTGTCTGACAATGTCCCTGAAACCCTCCTGTCTCCAGCTGGAAACAGAYCTGGCCAAAGGGGAGGCTCGGCACAAAGAAGCGATTCTGAAAGTCAGGGAAGAAGCCAGAGTGGAGCTGGACCTGGAGAGACAAAAACAGCAGGAGCTGATCACAAAATATCAGAGAGAGCACGAGGAGCTCCAGCACAAGGTGGGCAATGCTCAAGAGAAAACTTGTGGCAGAAGATGAAAGAAAACTATAAAAAAAAGGGAATGTGAGGGAATAAAACCTATTATCCCCTATCCTGGATGATACAATGCTTTTTCCCAGTCTTAGTATATTTTTTAAAATGGAACAGGCTGAAAATAACTACTCCAGTTCAATGTAAATGGTATGGAAGTTCTTTGTCATCTCATATTTTCACCACCAAAACTCCATCTGTATCCCCAGACTAGTAGTTAATGATATTTAATCTGACATCATCATTTTTTAAAAGCTTGGGACTGTTTCAGGCTATGATGAGGTGCCACAAACTCACCCCCATTTTTTCCTTGTCCCAAATGAGCCCAGCAGCTCTGGGCTGGACTGGCACCACACGGGGTTGGGAGCTGCAGATGCCCCTCCAGTTTTATACAGAAATCAAGACATTGTACCTGTAACCTGAGTTTTCAGAAGGTTTGACACAATTCCTGAGAAATCTGGAAAATAAAAAGGAATGTTATGAGGTCTTTTAAAATCTGGGACATTGTGCAGCGGTTTAGAGCTAAAATAAGTTTGGCTTTGTTCACTTGACAAATATTTAACCATGRTTTCTGAACCCTGAGGAAACACTGRCTTGCAGTAAATTTAACTTGAAGTTAAATTTTCCCATTTTTACCTCAATGTCTCTGATCTTGAACACATTAATTAATCCCTGTGTTCTCAGTGAGTGTTGATTAATTTGCAGCTCTCTGGTGTCCTCTGAGGGCGTTATGTAAACTCAGAGCATTTTTTTCTCTCTGAGGACCTGTAAGTTTGAATTTGTTGGTTTTTTCCTCAAGTCAACATTTGTCTGCTATTAATTCTCCATATTTAGAGGTACTGAATGAGATTAATTCCTGTCTGATGTCACCCAGATCCCAGGTTTAATATCCAGTGCCACCAAGAGCTTGAGGATGGAGACAGAAATTCTGGAGAAGAAGCTCCAAGAGGCCCAGATCAAACTGGCAGAGAAAGATGGAGACAAGGAGAAAGAAATCCAGAGCCTTAAAAGGCTCATCAGYGAACTTGAATTCCAGCTGACCATGGAGAAGAGCAACAATGAATCATTCCTGGACAAACTGAGGAAAGAAATTAAGCACAAGTCAGATGAACTGGAAAAATTAACCCAGGAGAAGACACAGCTGATTCACAGTTTGAGTCAAGTTCAAGAGGAGGTAGGAACATGACCCAGGAGATGCCTGGGTATTTTTACTTGGACACATGTGATTTCTAAAATCAGTCAGAGTTGTGTGTTTCAGACCAGAAAATCCATTGACATGCAAAGATTTCTCAAATCCATCATAATTTCCTAAATGTGGTAGATCACARAAGATGGGAAGTTTTAATTCAGTAATTGATAGGAAAATACAACTATTTTTCAGGTCCTGCAAGGCCTTTCTTGGTYTGTAGCCTCATGTCCCACTGCCCAAAAAGAGTAAACAACCAAGAATTCCCAGTTTTTAGAGTAGAAGGCACAGATATTTCTCATTCCTTGAACTGGTGTCCCAGCTCCATCAGTGCAGGGATGTTCCCTAACTCAGGAATGTATAAAAATGAATTAAATACAGAGAAATTTGACTGACCACAAGCATTTGCTGAATGTTTGGAATATAATGGGAAGGGAGGAGAGAGCTGCTCCATGAGAGATGTGGAGTCAGGGACTGGAGATAAGATTAGGCTGGAATGTCCAAAACAGTTCAGTGGCAGGAAAATAAATTGGCCAACAGTGAAAATAAAACTCTTCTAAATGAATGAGTGCCAGGGTTGGTAGGGATCTGTTCCTTGGAAAGGTGTGAGTGGAATTAGAGGGAGGCTGTGCCCAGTCTGTGCCCGATCCAGGATGGGGCCATGGGATGGAGGGACCTTGGCAGTGCTGGGGCAGCAGGGGGACTCCACGGCCTTTCCTGAGTGATTCCACACCCGTACCTGGCTCCAGCATCCATAATTCCATCCAGATGAGCTCTCCCACTGCACAGGGTTTCAGGGACCCTCGCTGTCCCTGCAGCTCRGTGCGTTGCCTTTCCTTCCCAAGAGTGGCATTCCCAATGCTCCCGGCTGGGCAGGAGAGCAGGAATACCCTGAGCCCTTCCCTGGGATTCCTGATAAATCCCAGGGGAATGCTCAGGGCTTCCTGAGGGAATGGAAGGA
>NW_026624414.1:0-74728 GCF_030028575.1 Malurus melanocephalus
AAAAAAAAAAAAAAAAAGGTGAAGGAAAAGGCTGGGTTTTTTTCCCAGGCATGGCTTTCCAGAACAAAAAATGCTGTTTTCGAAGAACAGGATGGAAGTGAAGCCTTCCAGGCAGGCAGATGGGAAGCCGGCGGCACAGAACCATTGTGCAGAGTGGAAACTTTACACGGAATTATCCCATTTTCCAAGGACAGGGGGAGAATTGTGCCATCCCAGCCTGGTGGGGACATGGCTCCAGTCCCCAGGGCAGGGCTGGACAAGCTGGTTCTGCTCCTCAGGCAGCTCTTGGAGCCAGCTGGATGGAAACATAAAGTGACACTTTGTGTGTGTGGCCACTTGGAGCTGTAGGGGCTGGAAAATGGGAATGGGAGCCAGGGATCTGCTGCTGATCCAGAGAGCTCCTTTGGGTGGCTGGTCAGAAATGAGGTGGTGAAGAGCACTTGAAGAGTGCTCGTGTGGAGCTGGAGGATGTGGAGCCTCATTCCTTAATGCACTTGGCCTGGTGCACCAGGGAGATAGCTGGGTGGAGGATGGAGAGGGGGAAAACTGCAGGTTAAACCACTTGAACTGCCACTAAAATCCTCATCTCTCAGTGTGTTGTGTTTTCCTTGTTAGATTTTTTTCCACTCCTTTTTTTCTCTTTTTTTTTCTCCTTTTTTCCCTTTTTTTCATTCCTTTTTTCCATTTTTTCCCCTCCTTTTATTTCCCTTCCTTTTATTTTCCTCCTTTTTTCCCCTCTCTTTCTTTTTCTCCCTCCATTTTCCCCCCGCTTTTCCCCCCTCCCTTTATAAGAAATTACACTGAATAACTATGGGCTATTCTCAGCAGTGTAAAAACTCAATTCCTCCAAACACATCCTTTACCTGTGAAATTGGCAGGCTGGAGGAACAGTTATTCTGCTGCAACTTCAAATCACAGCTCCCAAAATTGATCTGGGCTTAGGTACGTCTTTGCGTGTCCACGCTTATTAGCTTCATCTTGTGATTAACTTAATGGGCTATGGAATTTTACTCTATGCAAATGCAACTGCAAAACCAATTATCGAAAAGTGAAAAATGAACTCTAGGAGACAGTCATTAGACTGGGAGAATCCCCCAGTTCCTTTGGAAACTGTGCTTTGGGTACTACGTGGTTTTAATACTGAATTTCCACCCCAGAAAAAAAAAAATCTATTTGGCAATTATGTGGGTTTTTTTTTTTTTCAGGCAGTATGAAAACATTTTGATAGGCCTGCCTGCATGGGCTACTGAGACCCAGTGGGTTTTACAAGTTGGAAAATGAGTCATGGCTGCAGTGAAATGTTGTAGCCCACTTAGTACCCTATTTTCGGGGTCTTTAGATGGACAAGCACCCATGAATTTTCTCTGGGTGAATGTAATCCACATTAGCTAGGCTGGATCAGCAGCAGAGATGCTCCCTGGCTCCATCCTTGCAGGGCTGTCTTCCACTCAGTGTGTTTTGTGAAGGTGGATGGTGACAAAAAACCTCTTCTGAACCTGGTGAATTGATTTATGTGCACATGGACAGGCTGTGGGAGCATCTATAGGGGCAGCAAGGACATGAACACTGCAGTGGATGGCACTGTGGCTGTTAGCTGGAAAATGATGCTGATGATCTCCAACCTCCCAAAACAGCTGCATTTAAAAAAATCTTTTCCTCTTTATCTGCCCAAGTGCTCCAGGTGGCTGTTGGTCAGCTCAGGGCATTACCAGGTTAGGTTAAAAGCTGCAGATGGGATGTGGTTTGTGCTGCCAACTGTGAGACAGCTGACCTGGAGCTCACAAAGAGCACAAGTGCTGGTTCTTGGTGAGGGATGGGATGCCCTGGTGCTGGGACAGGATGGAGCTTGGTGGAAAGTTTAAAAAAAAAACAAACAAAAAAAACCAAACCTCTTGGAGGGAATGTGTCCCCAAATGTGCTGTGTGTTGTGTCTCTGTGCAGATGATGGGCTGTAGCTGGCATTTGGTGTGCTGAGATGCATTTTTGGGCCATTTTACCCTTCTTCCCTTCAGTTTTCATCTCAGTTTGCCTGGTTTCACCACTTGTGGGTTTTGTTTGTGATGTCTCAGTGCCAGTGGTGGCTCCCCATGACACAGAGGTGACTGTGGCACACCCTGCACCTCGTGTTTGGGGTCAGCAGGTCCTGCACAGCTCCAGGGCCCAATCCAGCTCCTTGTTCATTTCACTCTGTTGTGAAACACCCTTGGGACAGGGTGAGGATCTGACCTTTCATTTCCCAAAGTGCCTGGACACAGCTGGATGAGGGCACAGAAGGATGCTGGCTGTGATTTAACCAGTTGACATCTACCTGCAATGATGAGTAGCTGTGAATATTTTGGGTGGGTGAAAACCAGACACACGTCCTTATCTGACTTCATTTTGGCTGTAAATTCCATAGAAAAGAGTTTGGAAGGGTCAATGAACAGGACTGAGGTGTGATGAATATGATAGAGAAGCTCAAAGCTGCTGGACATAAAGTACATTATGCTGAACTGCTCTGAGTTTATTCCCTCAGGTAGCTTAAAGCCATTTAAAATATCCTTTATGCAAATGAAGAAGGGAAAAAATAAGGATAATCACTGTAGAGATAAAGCATGTATCAAGAATAAAACACACTGATAAGGAAGATTATGCAGCAAAGAGGAGGAATAAATATGATGTGGAAAGCAGGTGTGGAAGCTGAAGGGAAGGTGAATAAAAGAGAGAAGGAAATATTAAGACATTTGTCAAATCCTTGGATGTAAAATGTCAGGGCTTCAAGAACTTGTAAAGGTTATTTACTAACTGAGTTCAGAGCGAAATTCTGTGTAACTGCATTGATGCAACACAGACATGTGCATGTTCTCTTTGCAGACTAGGGCTGGTTTGATTGCTCAGTGCCTAAATAAAAAACAATTATTCTTTGGCCCTTTGTTGCCAGGGAAATGGGAGGTTTATGCCATAAGAAACAGATGTGAATTTCTGAGCTTTTAAAGAAAAGAAATCCAGGATGGAGTGGGGGAAATCACAGTCCTTGAGTATTGAAATCTATATTGGAAAACTTAAGAGATAGAATTAATGTAAATGACCTGGATTGAGGAAGCTCAATTGCATTGTTTCAGGTGTGGGAAGGCATTGATAAATTTTCAGAGACCCTTGGGTAATGCATTTATAAATAGGCTACAGAAAAATCTGCCTTAAAATCTGACTTTGGAATGGGAGACTTAAAGAAAATCCCTAGGAGGTGAAGTAAGATGGGAAACTGTTTTGAATTGGGATAGTTGAATGTTCATTCAGAATTGCATAATCACATGCAGTACTGAATGAATTCTTTTTAGGAATTGGTGTCAGTAGCTAGAAGGGAGTCAAAAATTATTTGGGAGTTTTTGGTGAAACATCTTCAGACCCAGTCACATTTAGAGGCTGATCCTGCATGAGCAGGTGTATTTGGTCTGTACCTCAGAGATTAGGATTTCCCTTGGAAGACTTGGAAGTAATTTAAAATTATCAGTGTAGAAACAAGAGAAGGAATGGTGAAAGCTTCATGTGTTAATAACCTGGAAAGGGGAATTTGCAGCAGGATAAAAAAAAAAAAATCTATGTAGTGATACAGAACTGGGGAACAAAGAGAGTTGAGGAGGTAAGCAACCTATAATACTTTGGGATCCATCCCCTAGATTAAGAGCATGGGAAGATAAGCAGGCTGCACAATTTATGGTAAAGCAAGATAAGCCTGTGGACAGACGAAGAATGAAATACAAAAAGATGCAGGAAAATAACCTCCATGGCTGTACACTGATGAGATGGAAAAGGAGCAGACCAGCAAGGGAGGTGGATGATGGTGCCTCTGTTACAAATGTTATCATCAGTGCATTACAGCAAACAAATCTGTTAAAGCCTGGGTAACAGAGTGATGTTCAAACCAGCTGAAATAATCGGACACCCTGCTAAGGAGCAGGGATAGCTCTGCCCTTCACAGGTGGAGCGGGGTTTGGGCTGTTCTTGGCTGTAGGGCAGGGCAGAGGGCAGCCACGGTGTCCTTGTGAGCTCTTGAACTTTTTCCACTCACTGCCCTCACACTCATGTGCTCTGTGTTGTCAGATATTCATTAAAATTAACCAATTTGTTGTAATGGCTCTGGTTACCCACCCACAATCGCCACTTCTTGCAAAGGGAGAGGGAATCAAGGAGAAACGCGATAATTACACTCCAGACTCTGAGAATGAGATTTCTCTACTGGCTGGGTGTAAATTCATCCCCCAGCTCGTTTCTCTGAGCTGTTTATCCCCTGAGAATATATTAGCTGTGGCTGTTTATCAAGCACCGTGCAGGTAAATCAATAACATTTGCAAATCTGATGAACTCTGGTGCGCTGCAGGTGGCTGTGACCAGGCTGCTCTGTGGTTTCAGTACAGCTCACCTGACCCTCAGCCTTCTCCCAGCTGCAAAAGTGTGACTTTGTCTTCTCAGTGATGAATTACTCCTTTCCTTTTCGTGAAGCAGCTGCCAGCTGTGGCACAAGTCCAAGCTGGAGCAGGGTGAATTCCCATCCTGGGTTTCTCACCTCTGTCCTCTGCTGACAGATGGCAGGGAGGCAGAGCCCTGGGCATGCCCTGGAGGTGGCAGTGGATGGCCTTTCCTAAACATCCCTGTGGCTTGTGTTTTCCTCACCTCACACCCTGAGCATCCTGTTTTCCTGTAGATCTGGGATAGGAAGCTGCTTCAATCTTCTCTGCATGCTGCATGTCTTTGTGGCCAGCCCAAAGACATCATTTGCCCCTGGGTTATCCTTCAGAGGGACTGTCCTGTTCCTTAGGGGCAGCTGTTGTGATCCATCTGCACAGTCTGGAGTTCACATCTTTCAACTAAAATCAGCCCTGTTCCATTTCAGGCTCTTAGGCTAAATTCTTAGACCTGTAAATCTGACTTCTGTAGGCAGAAATCCCCCTCRTTTCTGGGTGTCTGACAYTGGATTATTGGGAAAAGGCKGCTGCATCCMCACGGATCGATTGACCAGAGGCAGYRTKYGGGTCTGGYGTGACCCACCTTGGATGTGCTGCTTTCAAATCTTAAACCTGCTCCTTGAGGGATGTTTGGGTCTCTGTCTGTGTTACACTGAGGATAAAGAGCCCAGCAGCTCCTTCCTAAATCCTTTATAGCAGGATGTAGCACATCTAAAGCAACCCCAGAAGAATTTCTCTGTAGTTTCCCTTGGTCACACGSTTTGAATTTAACAGCAGCTCCTAATCTCACCGTGCTGGAGGTGTTCACTGGGTCAGAGCAGCAGTGCTGTGTGTGTTCTCCTGGCTGCATTTGCTCCATCAGCAGGGAGGAAAAGTCTTTACTCACCGCAAGATCAATGATTAAATTCCAATTTGCAGAGTTTGGAGCTGTTCCAGCCTAGAACTTCCCTGGTATTTATGGTGTTTAGTTCCAGGATTTTCTAATTTAAGCATTTCTGTAGTCTAAGTSAAGTTATTAAATGTTGAAGCAAACTCTTACAACACTTACCTCACCCTAAAAGGAATAATCCGTGCAATAATATAAATAGTTGTAATCTATTCACTTTGAAYAGTGGTATCACAGTCTCCAAAGATGTCCCATTTAATTTGGAGTTAATTCCACCTTCATTGCTCCGTGCATGCACTTGAGGTGCTCTGTGCTGTTTAATTTGGGTTCTTCTAATGCCAGATGCAGAGAATTAGAGTAATTGTAGAGTGTAACTCAGCTTTTAGAGGCTGTTTCCTTTTTTAGGGAGTATAAAGAGTATATAARTTGTTTTAAATGTTTTAGTGGGTATTGATGGCGTGGAAGATTATCCAGCTGGAGACAGAACWCAAGATCTTTGTGTTTCTCTATCCAAAGATAACATCAGCATTTCTGGCTGCTTTCTTAAGGAAAAATAAAACAAAACAACCAACTAAAAGCCTTTCTGGGGGATAGGAAACAACATGTGTGGTGGTTTTTGGGGGAAAATGCCATCACCTCAATAGAAATCATCTTCATGGTGTCACAGAAATGGTTCAGGTGGGAAGGGACCACTGGCGGGGGTCTGGTGTGACTCCCTGCTCCAGCAGGGTCCYGAGGGCATCACTCAGGGTTGTGGTGTTTGAGGGTGTGCAGGGAAGGAGACTCCACCAGCTCTCTGGACAGGCTGTTCCAGCACTCAGTGACTTTCATAGGAAGCTCTCCCTCACGTTCAGGTGGGATTTCCTGAGTTCCAGTTTCTCCCTGTGGCTCCATCCTGCAGCACCCTCCCTTCAATCACTGATCCCATTGACAACATTCTCCTCTCAGGCTCCTCCAAGCCAAACAGACTCACCTTGGAGCACTGGCCTTTACTCTGGAGTCTGGGACACCCAATCCTGGGAGCTCTTAGGGTACAAACCCAAAGCCAAATCAATATTTTATATCACCTCCTAAGAGCTGTTACTCACAGAGAGGAGATTTCCACATGCATCTGCAAAATTACCTGTTATTTCTCTTCTGAAAGTTAACATTTGTGCCTACAACATCTCAATAATTATTGGTTTTCCTTTGTTCTGCTGTGGAATCTCACTCCACTTGTTCTTGTGTCTCTCCTGAGCAGCATTGTCAGGAGCAAGGGCTTTGTTCTGTTACTGCAGCCCCAGCCACAAATGGGCAGGAAAACATTTTGCTCTTGAATTAACCCATAAAAAGCAAAGAGGGGAGAAAAAGAATTCAGGGTACCCAGGTCCATTGGRGTGAACTCTTCAGCCATTCTGCAGATCAGCTGCAATTCAGAGCCAGAGCAATCTCCTGTGGTTTCTATAAGTTTTTGAGGTGTGCTGAAGTTTCAGAAGCAAAGCAGAAAAATAGTGACAAAATACAGAAATRACTGTGTTCTCTCCTTTTGGTGCAGTCACGATTGCAGGGGTTCAGTGCAGAGCAGAGGTGGTGAGCAGGGTTTTGTTTTCCTTGCAGTAATTGGATCAATCCTACAGCTGTTTGTGGGGCCTGGTTTTGGGTTTGGGGTGTGCAGAGCCTGTTTGCACCCTCTGGCCAGAAGGGAGGAGCAGCTGCCATGGGGAGAATTTCACTGCAATGAAGAACTGGCTCTTAGGAGCAGCCTGAGATTTTTTCCACATTTAATCAGCTCTCCTTGGTTTTAGTTAGGAGAATTAAACCAAAAGGAAYGTGTGTACCCCTGAACCTAAATCAAATTTCCTGTGTGAATGTGAGCCTGGCCCTTTGTGAAGATGTCTCAGTTCTCCATAATTCACCTGGCAGAAGGTGCTGCTGGAGCTGTCTGACAATGCACAGGCTGCAATGGGATGCAGCAGCTCCAACWGGGGATTGCAGGGAATTCTGCAAAGGGAATTCCATCTGACAGCTTAATATTTCCACTGCAACTGGCCATACTTACAGTAATGAGTATGTAATTATTTTTTTTTAGCCTGGTTAGAGCCACAAACATATGGTACAGTAGCAGAAGAAATTATTTTGGGTAGTAATCCTTAAATATTTTTTTGGCAATCGAGCGATCAGGCCTTTCCCAAGGGAAACAGAAATTCCCATTAAAGCACTTTGCTGGCAAGGCTTTGTTGCTGCTCTGCCACCCAAAGACAAACCCTGCCTCCTCCCATCTCCCATTTGGCTGCTTGTCTGGACAATATACTCACTGCTGGCTGTGCTTGCTTAGCTTGCAGTCACCTGGAGCAGAGGAAAATGCAGCAGTGTCTTTTACCCTGCTAAGTGAAGTGCCAATGTGTTGACAGAATTACTTTTGGGGTGGACTTACCTATTCTTTTTTAATCATTATTTTACTTTTTCTCCCCTTGAAAAGTGACTGTACTGACRTTTATCATCAGTGCAAGGGGCAGTGATGGATTTTTGGTGCATCAGCAAAGTTTCATAGATCTCTTTTGAAGAAAGCAAGTCATTTGTGCAAGGAAAATTAACCCACMAACACCTGAGGTTTATGTCCAAAAAGGGGACAGAGGAGTCTTTTGCCTTCCTTCCAATAAAGGGAGAGGCCATGGGGCATTTCCATGGGGTCTCTCAAATTGCTGGAGGATGCAGCCTCCTTTTTATCCCAATTTTGTGGTCACATTTCCCCCCTCTCTTTCCCCATTGCTGAGGTACTTGAGAGGTACAGACTGCCTGAATCCCCTAATACAGACCCCCACATTTAAAGACAGATTTTATTCTTTGTGTCTCTGTTATTTTTCTCTTATGTCCAGGGATTTAGCACAGCCTTGGGTGAGTAAGAGTCTGTGTGAATTGGTGGAATTCCTATGGAATTTATGGTTCCTCCCATTGCTCCTTTCACCTGACAGTATGTGGCCTTGTCTACCATCAGACCCCTCAGTTTGTTCATAAAGGCATCTCTCTCTCATGGAGTTTATTTGTAATTTGTGGGATATTTGTGGGTGCAGCCACTGGAGATCAGTAACATCCTGTCCATGGTGTGGTTTTATGGTCACCCCYGTGCCCAGGGCTCTTTGCCACACCATACACAGAGATGGGGAGTTCCAGTGGGGCATCCCATGATGGGTGTGTATCTGCACATCCCCAGGGCAGGTCACAAATGTGTCACACGCCTGGGATCCCTCTCCTCCCTGAGCCTGGAACAATTCCTGGCACAATTCCTGGCACAGTTGGGTGTCAGACAGATTTGTCCTGGTGGTGGCTGCAGGGGCAGTTTCATCCCAAAGCAGCAGGGATTGATCTCGGGTGAAAAAGCCAAATCCAGTGACCCCAAATATCTCTGTCAGCATTTACGGGGCTGTGAGCAAATTGCCTCAGCACTGTGAGAGCCTTTGTAGGGGAAAACAAATCTGGGATGAGTGCTCCTCCAGCCAGCYTTATTGTCCTCCTTGCTGGCACAGAGCACGTTCCCAGTGTTTTCTCACTTTGAAGGGGAGCCCTCTGACCCCGCTCTGTAATGCAGGGAGCCCTGGAAGCTGGGCTGTGCTGAAAGCTTTCACTTTTTGAGGAGTGAAAGAGCAAACAAAGATGCCCTGTGGAGTCCAAGCTAAAAAGGAAAAAGASAATTCCCCCTCTTTGTTTGCTCTTAGAAATTTTAGCAGAATTTAGGGCCCAAAATTAGGTGTTGARGTGTTGTTCTGGGGAGAACTGATGCTTTACCAATGCAGAGATGAGTGTTACATCCAGAAACACCACCTGAGGCAGGTTCTCTGTTGTTCCATCCTGCAGCATTCCCAGCCCTGATCCTTGGTCCGAGCTCAGTATTCCCATTTATTCCCCAAAAGTTGGAGCCAGTTTTTATTTTTTCCCTTCCAAAGCATGGCTGGAAGAGGCAGAGCTGCAGTGATTGAAGGAATGAAGGCTGTGGAGGCCTCTTGGGAAGAGCAGGGAAATGAAACCACATTTTTTCCATGTGCTGGGCATGTGGTGAAGGCTCCAGGCTTTTCTCCTGAAGGTGTGCTGGTCCTGTCCTTAATCTGTAGTGCTAATGAGGGGAAAAGCAGAGACCACATATTAGCTGATAGCATTCCCATGAGCTGGAAGGCTGTGGAGACAAGCCAGGTATCAAAGTTGCTTTGATTTTTCTAACTCATGGAAATGATGGAAGGATTTGTCTTTGCTGATAATTGACCTCAAGCCTGGATCTTTTTTAGGCAAGGAAAGTGCCTTTTTTCCTYCTCTTTGAGGATAAGGCAGCCACAGTCAAACTATTTGGTACCTGACAGGYAGAAGGGAAGAGGGGGAATATCAGGGTGAGAAAACTCCAGCATGAATTTTTCCATCWTTTAACCACTGCTGTTCCTCTTGGAAACTTTCAAATGTTTTTAATCCATACAGTGKAAAGACTGAATGATAAATTAGACGTTGGCAATAAAAATGCCATCTCTTCCTCTGAACCGATTTGTTTATCACGTGATGTGCTGTTGTTACAGAAAGTTAATCAAAGTGCATATTGATTTCACTCAGTTGTATTCAAGGGCTTGTTCTGGGAGAGCCTGGATTCCCCTCGGGTTCTGGGGGTGGCAGAGGACCCCATGGATGTGATGCTTTGGATCCCAAATTTAGCCCACTGTGCAATTCYATTTCACAGATTGAATCTTAAATAAGAGTTGGGATCAGCTCTGAGGGTGTTTTGGGGTAATTTCCCCCTGTCTATTCAGTAATTTGTTAATTATGTTATTCCTTGGTACTTGAAGAGGAAGGAGAGAATCTTTATTGGGCAATGAAAAGTAAACCAGGCTGAGAAAAACATATTTTGCAGGTATTTATGTCAGTGCAGAGATGGATGGTGAACAGAATCTCCTTTGGCCTTTTCCTTGTGTGGAGTAACTCYGTTATTGAGTGGGGGAAAGGGGCAGGTGAGGAAAAAACCCTGCCACAGGGCTGCCCAAATTTAAATTGGGTGCAGAAATAGCTCTGAGTGAATGCTGCTGCTGATCTGCCAAGGCCAGAGGATGCTATGTGTGGCAGCTCCAAAATAATGAGCAGCGTTTTCTGAAATGAAGATGTYCAACGTGCTTTGCTGGGAAAGTGCCTGTGAACTAATTTAACTCAATTAATGTTGACTTGCTCCTTCCCCCCTTCTACAAATTGGTGACATTTAATTCTTCTTTAGGCTGTGGGAAACACCCACTGTCTGTGGGCAGGACAGATGGGGAGTCAGAACTGGGGAAAGCAGGAGGAAAAAGCTTTGTCCTCTGTCAGGGCTGGCTCATTCCTAAAGGTGTCCCCTCATCCATGGGAAACAAAGCTTGATCCTGACACTGGTCCCAAACACGAGTTTCCTGGAAATTAGAAACAAGACACATATTTTAGGTATGATAATGGAAATTAGCACCACCACCTGCCTCAGGGGGTGGCATTGTCATGTCCTGTGTCCTGTTTGGTGCAGGCCAGCAGAGATTTTCCCCTAGGTCCTTCAAATTTTATCACCTACAAAATTTCAGATGTGGCAGAGGAAATATTTACTGTCTTGCCAGTCCAGAATTTCTCACAGAGTTAGTGGAGTTATTAAAAAATGTAATGTCTACTGTAGTGAGGCAGCCTCAGCTGGGTCATGCAGGATGTTCTTGTGCCAAAGGAGAATGCTGATGGGAACAATGTGATTCCCTTAAAACCAGTCCCTATAAGAGAAGAAAGCACAGAGACTTACTGGCATTTCTCACCTGGCCCAGGAGCACAAATCCAAAAGGCTTCATCTTTCTGTTGTGTTTCTGAGCGTTTCCTGCTTTTTTTCACTTCTTGTTAAGGAAGTGAAGCTGCAGCTCACCCCTGGACAGGAGGCACCTCCTGTTTGCCCTCCAGACATTTGGGTGGGCATCGGGTCAGTGGGGTGGGAAACCACAGCAGGAGCAGCCTGGTTCGGATTATTAACATGTCTTGAACAAAAGGAGGGGAAAAAAAAAAAAGACTCTTCCCTTCCATCATTTACAGCTCCTGAAATATCACTAATTAGTGTCTGAGGAATACAGACTGCGTGGGAAGTTAGACATCCACCAGGCTGTTCATCTGGGAGCCGTCTGAGGAGAGCGGCTCCTGCGCGCCGGACATCTGCAGGATTAAAAACAGAAATAAAAGAGAAAGGGAAAAGACACAGTTCATTAACCAACAGCAACATTGCTGGGGAAGCAAGCAGGGAAGCACGGCTGCTAACTCTCACTCTGTTTGCCATCAGTTAATATTTAGTCTCCCAAATTCGGAGCTCTTTTGTGGATGGGGGTGTTGGTTTGCCCCGGGAGCCGTGGGCTTGCTGCTCGAGCCTTCGGGGGGCTGCTCTATTAAAGAGATAATAGTGCAGATTTGAAAGCTTAGGCTGATTAATTAAATGCAAACACGAGATTGTACTCGCAGGCTCTTTCAAAGGACTCAGAATCCTTTCCTTGAGTCGGTTCAACCTTGACCTGAGTTAGCGCTCGCAGAAAAGATTAAAGGTGACCCACAAAGAGAGAGAAACTGGATTTGCATTGTTTTAAACTTGGGTTTGTGTGTTGTGGAGAGGAGATTTTTTTTTTTTTTTTCTCCACTGCGCACACACATGCCTGCTCCGTCCCTTAGGAATGTTGGAAAATGGTATTTTGTGGTTCCTGGTGATGTGGGGGTTTGGGCAGTGCATCAAAGGAAGTTGGGATGGGAGGAACTCTCAGCCTGGGTGTGTGGCACTCAGGCCATGCAAGAGCTTGACACAAATGTCATTTTTGGTGAGTTTGAGAGTGCTCTGACAGCTGAATTGCTGACTTTGTGCTGTTGCTGCTGGATGTGCAYCCACACMTGCCCAGAGTGGAGTGTCCTGTGTGTCTCGTGTCACTTCTCCTGCCCCTCTGCTCCTGGRCACCTGGGATATGGGGCAGTGTAGGGTTTGTGCTGAACAGGCACAGGCTCTGATTTCTGGGGGATGCCRTCCAGCTGCTCTGCTGGAAGCCACCTGGATGGGCTCTCAGATCAGTGAGACCCCACAAACCCCATAAATTGCTGCCTGGAGAAGGCAATCAGGGTATAAATCACCTGCTCTGTGGTCGCTGGGGCTGTGAGGTCTGTGCACACTTTCACCCACAGCACTGGGTGGCTGCTTCTCTGGAAAATGTCTGCTTTTGTCATGAGGTTGGAGAACCCTGTGGAAAAATAGGGAATAGCCCCAAAACCATGGGCTGTCCTGGGAAATCAGCAGGGCTGGGCCTGTCTACTTGGAAAACATATTTCCATCCTATTCATTTGTGTGGAGTTTAATCTTGGAAAATGCTTCATTAAAACTATTTGGGTCTCTTTCGGGACCAGTCAGAGCAGAGTGTTGCAGGAAATGTTAATAAACTTGAGGGTTCTTCAGACAGAGATTCATTTGATTTATTTTACTGTTTAATTCTGTTTGTGCTGCTTGCTTGAAARGGCTGAGCTCCACGTTTTGCATTTGTTGAACAACATGACAGCTTGTGAAGTATGTGACAACGTGGCTTGAGCAAAATAATGCGGTGGACATCGTAAATTACCTCTTCAGTCATGTTTCTGAAGCTTTTTGAACGACTCAGATTTGATCCCTTCTAACTCGAGTTGAACCTTATGAATTGCAGATTACTATTATTTTTTCATCGCAACAAAAAAGGTTTTCATTTTCAGGGCTCACACGTGTTATTTTAGCAGCTATTTCCTAATCTCTAGCTGTTGTAACCCCTTGGACTGTTTAATTGGGTGTTGCCAGGGAGTGCATGGAATTACAGTTTTACCAGTCCTGTACTGTGTTACAAAGCTGAGTTCATCCAAGTGTCCAATTTTTTTTTTTTTCCTCAGTAAGTTTGTCCCTACAGACTTCTCTTTAAAGTTAGCACTTGTCCTTGAGAGTGTGAGTAGAACAGAAGCGGTAGAAAGGACCAGATGTAGTGCTATGGAGCTTCTTTGTTCTCCCCTTCATGATAAAGCACAAAAATCCTACATAGTTTAACAAAACTCTGGTATCTGGTCCTAATTGCTGTAAGTAAAGCACGTGTGATCTAAATGTTAATCAGATTTCTGCATTTAATGAGGGAAAAAGCAGCTATTATATGAGAAATGTKCAGGAGCAGGAGCTGCTCGTGTTCCAATCAGGTGATTGTGTATTTGAATAGTATTTCCATTTAAATAGCTTTATCGCCCCGCTGATTCCTAAGCACTGAGTCAAAACAAAAACTAACAGCTAAATTGATATTATTACTAAGGAGGAATGAATAATAGGCAGTAATTCCATACCTGCTGGGAATCCTCAGTGTGCTCAGGGGCTCTATGGGTGTAAGGGTTTGCACCAGCTCTGTGGAGCTGTTGTATTTACAGAGGAGCATCGTGGGGATCTAATTCCACCCTACTGAGTCYGCGTTGCGTTCCCGTTAAATTCCTTCTCTTCTCATTTTTCCTGTTGATTCCCATGAAATGCTTGGTCACGCAGTTGGGCTCCCTTCCCGATTCCCAGCGTTTGGAGGAGCCAAACCTTTCAAGCAGGCACGCAGAAATCCAAAATCCACAGAGGTCCTGCAGGACAAACGCTCGTTCCCCCAAATCCCGTTCACAGCCAGAGCATTTCCCGGGAACATCAGCACGACTCCATTGCTCTGGCCACCCATATCTCCTAATGCTCCTGAAAGGATTAGTCCATAATCTTATCCTGTGAATGCAACAGCTGTAAGCCCAGATAAATTGCATTCCTCTGGGGAAAGTGAGTTGGGACTCGTTTTAAGCGCATCCCCGTGGAATTGCATAGTTTATGATGTTAAACGGGATTTGGCTGGCTGGGACTGTGGTTGATTGGAGGGAAGGGCCACCTCAGGATCCAGGGCCTCTCTGTTTCTGTAAAACAGGCTGGTGTTGGCTGATGATGAAACAGAGCCATGAGCTCAGGTGTATTCACAGATAATGATAATGGCCTTTGGGAGAGTGTTGCAAAAAGCACATTTTATTTTAGATCTCTTCTTCTCCAGCACATGCAGCTGTCAGGCAAGGTTGGATACAGATACAGGCAGATCTCAGGAATGTTCAGGATCTCTGCTTCTTTCAGGCTGCACTTCACAGCTGCTCTTCACAAATTTTATCATGATCAGCATCAAGCCCTGCATAACCTGGGCCAGAGGATGTTCCTTAGCAGCCCTTCCACCAGGCTCGGTGCTTTATGCTTGAACCAGAGCACTCCTTGCAGAAATAAACCCTGGCTTCTGTGGAATGATGAGGAATCCAGCTGGTCCTGCTTCTCAAAAATAATAATCTGAGAGAAAACCTGCTTTTTCTCCCACATGGGAGCTCCCAGTGTGACATCTGATCCAGTGGGTGGCATCCCTGCCCATGGYAGGTGGGYTGGAGCTAGATTTCTGTAAGGTCCTTWCAATCCAMACCATTCTGWGATTCCATGGTCTGATCARAAAATGGGATATTAGAATGGCCCTGTATCAGTGAGATTCAGAGAAAGTGAACTTTGGTCCCTGTGCTTGCTTTTAGCTGCTGAGCTATTTCACAGGATCTCTCATGGCTGCTGCTTAAGAATCTGCTCACATTTTGATCCATCTACTTGTTAATTCTTTTTCTCTCCTGGCTCCCTCYGGACCTGCTAAGCAGAGAACTGCTGTTTGTGTGATACTTGTCTGTTCTTGATGTTTCTGTTCCAATCACCCTCTGYTTTCACRGAACYSTGCTCTTAAAAGTTCAGCCCCCCTRTGCATACATACAAAGTAGCTGAACACTTGTACCATGTTTTAGGTGGTTAACTAATAGTGGCTAAAGAGTAGGTATTTCTTCTACAGGCTATTTCAGTTCTTTAGCAGAAGGGTGACTTTCCTTTTTGTTAAATTGTTGTTTTCTAGTCAAAAATCATAGAAACGCCCAAGAAAAGGTATCTGTAGAATCCCAGTTGCAGGTGATGCTCCAAGAGGACATGTCCTTCATATGGGGAAGAAGTCTCCAAAGACATTAAATTCTGATTCAGTGGTTTTAACCACAATTTCTTCCTTTATTTCTAATGTATGTACAGTTATATGGCAAACAAACTTCATGTAAATGTAGGTTCCTTTTGAAAAAAATTGTGGTTGAAGGTGTCAAAGATGAAGAGACCACAGTCAGGAATTAATCACAAATGCTGATATCAGTTCAATGAGAAATGAATACAGTGTTAAGCAAATATCTTTAATGTTGAGCTGTTTTTCCCTCTGGATATTAGAATTTTGTTTTGGGCTTGGTAGGGAGAAACATTTTGTTTCAATGTTTCCAACCTGACACCTGAAAATCAATTCTTATGTGTGACCTCTTTCAAAAATGTTAAATGGGAAATATTTTCCTGACGTCTACGAGAGCCACACTTTCAGCAGCCAAGATTGGAAATGTTCACTCAGAATGAAATCAATGGTGAAGTCTGGAGAGCAGATCTGTTTGCAGGTTTGAGATCTGGGATAGATGCTTTGTTRTTCTTCTGTTACTAATGATGGCATTAGTAAAGAAGGAAATCGATTGCGTGGCTATGCCAGGGAAGTGGAATAAAATGATTGGAAAAAAACTTAGCAGCACAAGAATGTGCAAAGATCCTTCACACAGGAAATAGAGTAAATCAAGCGTTTGTGTGATGACACTGCAGAATTCCCCAGCTGGGGGCTTTCTGCACACCCAGCTCAACTTATCCATGGGAGCACTTGAAGGTTCCCCTCCAGTGCCAGGCTTAACAAAAAAAAAAACCCTCCCAGATCGAGCCAATAGTGCTGAATTGCATTTAGCTTTATGTTGAAGTGACAATTTTTGCATAGTTTTAATGAGYAGCAGCCCTAGGCCAGAAAACTTCAGCCTGGGACTTCTCTCTCGTTGCCCTGGTTTGTTTTCATCCCTCTCACGTGAAACAGCGTTAAACAGCGGGACTGGCATCCATCATGTGGGGTTTGTTCTRTCATCTCTCCCCAGGAAGGGAAGTGTGAGCAATGGGGTGTTTTATTTTAATAGCATTTTCCTTCGGTCGGTTTTCTCATCKTGGAAGTTTTTCYRAGGCACAGCRAGTTGTTTTGTGCTTTTTAACRCGTCGGTTGCTGCGTCCTGGAGTCRAGGCAGGGAAAATCAAGGCTTGGATCCCGTATCTAGAGTTGGGTGGGTGWGMAWTTTYTCCTCAGCTTTGCAGCTGAYCCCACAGCCTTCTGCTGGCCTTCCAGGCTGCACTGTCATCCTGGAGAGGCTTTTTCCAGAAAAACACTGAGCCACAGATGGATTTTGGTGTTCAGCCACCAGCCTTGCATTTTGCCTTCATCCCAGACTTCAGGGCACTCTTTAAACACCCTGGGCCAAGCTTATGGACAGCTGTGACAGCCAGGGATAAAGCTGTCAGCAGATGACAAAAACATTAGTATCTTTGGTCTGGTCATCATTTCACATTAGTGTCCTAAAAAACAGAGCTGGAGGGAAGTTTTTCTCACAGAAATATGAGAGCCTGTGGCCTTGAGAGAGCAAGGACCTGACATCAGGAGTGGCCACTGACMACTGGGTGTGGGAATAGCTGGACAAGGTGTGTTTTTCTGTGCTGGTCCATCCTCTAGAGCTTGGTCTGAATCCAGCTACACGCTCTCCATATCTCTGTTTCTGTACCTATAAATTGTTTTGGGGTTTTTTTTTTTTTGTGTATATATACTACTGTCAGATCTTTCACTCTATAGATCCATCTGTTCTATGGAGCCAGGTCAAAGCAGACAGCTCCACAAATAATTTAAAATCTTGTGGAGCTAAAAGGAAACAATTGGAGAGTTATCCAGGCACAAAAATGGGCAGAGAACAGAAATAAAGGAAGGAAAGGTGGAGGAGGATCTAAGCACATTCCCTTTGGTTCGTAAGAAGGGCTGCCAGTGGTGGAAAGCCTTGGGAATACAGAATTTCAAAGTTTATACTGCTCATCCAGAAAATGAATGTCTCTGGGTTTTATAGGATTAAGCAGTAAAGTTCATTGCAGCTGGATATGAGGTGGAGAGGAGGAATTCACATGGGGCAAAAGGAAAAGAACATTAAATGTGAATTATTCAGCAAAACCCYGAGTTAGTTTGCATGATACTTGATCAGGAAATGACTGGACACTTTCTTATTATTAGTAAAATCAGCTCATAAGGGTCAGATAAAAAGAACAAACCTTGACATRTGAAAATAAGAGAAATAAGTTGTAAAAAATGTTTTCTTGCTGCTTCCAGACTGCCTTGAAGATGATGAACGCAGTAATAACACTAAGATTACTGTTGGGCACAAAGTGAACTTTAGTCTCMCACAGAAGCTCCAGCCAACCCAAACGACTGGGTCAGTAGAAATTAAATCAGCAGYGAGCCCCAGATAATACCTGATGGTGGGTTTGTGTCAGGATGGATGGTTCCTTTCTTGTTCCCTCGTTATGACTGATGGCAGCYGCTGCAGAAATCAATAGTCTGGCCACTGAGATGGGGAGAGGCAGAGAGGCAGCAGCACAAGAGMTTTGGGAGGGTTCCCAAATTCCCTTCTGAATGTGGAGAGTGTGAAGCTCTGAGTGTTGCCTGGTCARTCAGGCTGGACATTTATTATTCCTTTGTATATTCTCGTATATAATCCCAAATGCTTCGTCACAATGCTGGAATTCCTCCCTGGACTTGGTTTGAAGTGTGTGCAAATCCAGCTGAGGGAGGGAAGAGCTCCTTAGAGAATCTTCAGCCCAAAGCTCGCTGCAAAGTTCTTTTTTGGTGCTGTAGCAAACAGAAAGAACCAGCTCTGATTTCTGCTGCAGAAAAAAATGTATCTAAAAGCTTTGAACCTGGTCTTCTCAGAGCAGTAACTGAAATGAAGTCTTAAAATTTCATTGTGGTTTTCCAGTRCACTTCTAAAATACAAATTTGGTTCTAAATATTTAAAAAGGTTATTTCAATAACTACGTGTTTGGTTTGATTTTACCATTTTGTTGGTCTGATCTCCACATGGATTTTTGTGTTGCGCTCGTGATCAGCAGCAAGAATATTATTTCACTTAAAAGTAATTACTAAATTCCTCTCTAAATCAGGTGACTGTATATTCCTTGATCACTAGCATATGGTTTAATGGATTTTTAAGCCAGGGTTTTAGTTCCTAATTTGTGGATCTGCAAATCCYTGTTTTTTGGAGGCAGGGCTCACACATCCAGGGATCTTCCCTACCTGSTGGGGTTGGCTGGGGCAGGGAGGGAAAGAACCCTGCAACCTGCCCAGGTGTCTCCCAAAACTTTGGAGAGTTTTTGGCCTGTCTTCCCACTTACTTTTTAAATATTCAACAATTTTTGGGGTGTGCTGGGTGTGCCTAAGGTCGAGGATGAGCAGCAGCTCAATTTGTTCCGAACGACTTTCGAGCCTTTTTCCTGTTGTTTATTATTTATTCTGCTATAATTTATTCACAAGATTAAGTGGGTAAACAACATCACAACTCCTCATAGCTGCACAGTCCAGTGAGCATAATGATGCCAGTTTTAAATGCAGAGTGGTGCTGATTAGAGCTATTACACGAATATTCATTTGTTTGCTTTACCTTTACCACTTTGCTCACATACTTCACAAATTAGGGTATTATCCTTTTTTTTTCCCACCCCTCCCCTTGCTGTTTTTACCATCAAATGAAGGTAATTTGCGATTTTTTCCATTTGAATTGAAAAGCTAATTGAACTTAATGGCTTCAGAAAAATCAATAATTTCCTACTGTTATTGATATAATGAAGCACACGTACGAGATTGTGCAGTAAAGACACAAACCACTTAAATCAAGAGTTCAGCTCCAAGTTGAACTATTTAAATTCTCTTTGTGGACAGTTAAAGACTCATAAATGTGGGGAAGAAACTGTAACTTTGGTATGTTGAAGTTATCACAGAATCATTTAGTTCAGAAAAGTCCAACCATAAYCCAGYRCTGTCAMATMCTCCACTAAACCATGTCCCCAARTGCCACATCCATGKTTTTTGAACACTTCCAGGGATGGTGAYTCCACTGCTCCCCTGGGGAGCTTGTTCCAATGGCTGACCATGTTTTCAGTGCAGAATTTTCCCCTAATATYTGATATAAACCTCCCCTGGTGTGAGTGGAGGCYGTTTCCTCTCCTCCTGTCACTTGTTACCTGAGAGAAGGGACAAACCCCCACCAGGCTACAACCTCCTGTCAGCGACTTGTGAAGAGTGAGGAGATCTTTTATTGTGACACAAACTGCACAGCCAGGATTTTGTGATATTTAATATACTCTTTCATGCCTGGTTTTGTAAAGTAGCTAGAATCCCATATTGAAAGGTGTTTGAGGTCAGAAATCACCCCAAAAGAAGCTTCCTYAGCTGCACAGCTCTGCCATGAAAAAAAAGAGCTGTGGAAACTGGTTGGTTTTTCGTGGAAAATTTTGAGGTTTCTTCACCAATTTAGAAATACAGATTTATTTGGAAACTGCCATTAGCTCCTGTCCTGGTTCTGGCAAAGGTTGAATGGCTCCTAGGAGAGTATMTGAGAAACCCCAAACAAAACACTTCTAAACCCTTAAATCTGGATCAAAACCATTAAATCCCTAAATGACATAGGAGACATTAATGCCCTTAATTTAGGGATCAGTGTAGTAGAAAGGGAATGGCAAATATGAAATTAATGACATTTAAATTACTGTTTCATTAGAACACCATTTTGCCACAGTATTTCACAGAATTTAGGATACCCAGAGATCAATAGCAATTCCCTTTATTTAAGGCTCTGGTGATGTTTACTGTGTAATTTTATTTTTTTAACGGAGTTGCCATTTGTGAAAACGGTTTTTTGTGAAATATTAGTAGAATTAAATGCATATTTAATTGCACTCTACAGTTGTGTTCGTTTGGCACTTGAAACTTCTGCATTAATTTGTGTGATGAATGGATGTGGAGGATACAGGATGGATAGTTTCTGCTGGATTTGCAGAATGGAAAAGACAGACTGAAATCAGTTCAGCACTGTGTCAAGGGATGAAGAGGAGACATTATGGGCTGTTTTACSTCAAAAAATAAGGAAATAATAATTWAAAAATAAGCRCTAAATGATAAAAGCTGRAWWTTTTWWAAATTCTCCTCCCTGAAAATTTTGGTTGGTGCCTTGGTGATGTTTTTTTGGGCATGGTGATGTCCATGTTACCAAACGTGTCCTCCCATGGTTCTGGAGTCCCCATCAGTGGGATGAGAGATGCCACATCCCAATGTATTTATATTTAGACTGTGCTGGAAAATAATCTCCAAAAACTGATCCAATTAACCCCCCCAAAGACACTGAGGGAGGAGAGGAAACCCTCTGGTTTAGGAGACCCTGGATTTTGCTGCAGACACTTGAAAGATTCCAAGGAGGATGAATAACTTCATGGAAACTGCCAGTGCACAAATCTGCATTTACAGAAGGAAATGTTGAGAGTGGGAAATAATTTCCTGATTGCTGAGTGCATCCACCTTTGGATGAGGAAAAGCACATCCTGATCACGGGAGTGTTTTCTCAGATCACAGCTGAGCTGCTTCTTGTCCACTGCTCCTCAAACTATTATTGTCATGAAAAGAAAAATAAAATAACAAAGGCTGGTGGGAACAAACCACTTCTTTTTAGCACTATAAAAACCGTGGCTATTACCTTCCCAGCATCCTCTCAGCTAATGGCCTGAAACAGGACCAATATTTGATTTCCACTTGCTGTATTTACTTTATAAATAGATACTTCATGGGTTTCATTCTTTACTGAGATTGAATTAGTGGGTTAAATAGACAGAAATATTTCTTACAGCAGCATACCGATCTCTTAGCATCTTGCACTGACCTGATAACAGGCTAGTAGGAGAGTAAACTTAATTATTTTTTAAGCTGGAGGCTGACAATGGAGAACACTGCATATTTCTGAAACCGAGATCTTCTTTTCTGTCATTAAAAAGCCGGGGGAATCTGAAAGGAGTGTGAGTTCAAGGCACATATCACTGCGATTATGGAAGGGTTTTCAGAGAGTGCCTTATCACCTCCCCGGCTTATTTACCTGATAAACCAGAGCCTCGTGCTTCAAAAAGCTCCAGCTGCTCCATCCCAGCGTGGTAGCCACCTCTCAGTGAGGATGAGCCCACTGTGCTGCTGTTGGTGAGCAGGATCTCACYGAGGCCTTTTGCTGCGATTTGCACTTCAAAACACCCCCCAAATTCTGAATTTCATTAATAGAAGGAGCTGCTTGATGCATGAGGGGGTTTTGCCTGCCTGGTTCTACCCTTTGAAATTGGCTTTTTGTGGGTGAGGGTGATGGGGAAGTTGGAAGGTGAGGGGCTGTGTTTTTGGGGGCAGCTGAGGGGATGCAGCACATCCCCATGAGCTGCTGAGCCTGGGTGTGATCTCTGCCAGCCACAGGGACATGAGATTAAAGTTTCATTTCAGAYGGCCTTCACCAGCCCCAGTGTGGGCAGCAGTCACTTGCAAAAGCAATAAATAGTCTTTGCATTGGTATTTGGCCCCAAAAGCTGCTGTGGAGGGGCTGTGAGGGGCTCCTGCATCCCTGAGCATCCTTTGCCACCCCTCCTTGTCCCACCCTGCCTGTCACCACAGCCCCCTGCTCCGATCTGAATATTAATCTTGATTCCAAACCATCCTGCAGACGCTGCATGCAAATGCACTGAGTGATTCAAATTGGTTTTCTCTGTTTGTAAATGTAGTGTTCTGTGACTGCTCAGGGGCACTGGGAACATATGCTCCTCGGTATCTGACATTTCTCAGAATTCCAAGCAAGGGAGGCTGCTTGCAGCAYAGGCCAGCACCAGAGCAGCTTCACATCCACGAGGGAAAAGGTTTTTTTTTTGGATTGGGGATGAGCAGGATGCAGAGTGCTGGTGAATTCAGCACTATAGCCCAGCCCTATTCCCCAAAACTCAGTTACAGCMGTCTTATTCAGGAGTTTTGGTGAAAATTGTATTATTTATGTCGCTGCTTTAAGTTGTCTCTGCAGAGCCTGGCTCTGTGCGGGCTGGTGATCCAGAGGGAGAGCCTGGATGCTGCTCTCTGCCCTGGGAAAGGGGCTGGGGCACTGGAGAGCACAGGAGAGCTTTTTGCTGCCCCTTTCCACGCCAAACCCCACATTTTCCTCACCTCCACGTGCTCCTTATGGTGAGATTTCCCAGTCTCTCCTTGGGCAGCTGAAGGAAATTGCGTGGCTCAGTCCAGTGCTCTGTGAGGAGGATGGGCAAAGACAGTGAAAATCCTGCTGCTCCCACCTGGCTGTCCTTGCCCAGCATCCCTGGGCTACCACAGGGCTGATCCTGAGCACCGTGGTGGTTTCACAGCCCTGATGGGCTCAGCTGCAGACTGGGACAGATGAGGAGGGGGTGATGAGCTCCTTGGGACAGATGAGGAGGGGGTGATGAGCTCCTTGGGACAGATGAGGAGGGGGTGATGAGCTGCTCGCCCACCTCACTGCAGTGGATGCTCAGCCTGGGTTCATCCAGCTCAACTCACCTGTTGTTTGTAAAGCAGCACTGCTGGATTTCCCTGGAGGGGTTCTGCATCTCCTCATGGGTTCCCAGRTGCAGCCCCAGCCCCAGTGTGGGGTTTGGTGGCAGCAGCTCAGGGTTTGTGGTCAGAAATCCCTGCGGTGCATCCTGTGAGAGGCTGTGGTGCTGCTGGGCTGGACCACTGCTCCCTGGGCTCCAGAAGCTCCAGGGGCACCCAGCTCTGTTCCCCCAGTGCCTGGCTGCCCCACAGGGCTTGGGGCACTCATCTCAGCATTAATTCCTTCCACTGAAAGCGAATAAGCACTCCAAGAGCTCGCTGCGATTATTAAAATTCATGCGATCCTCCGCGAAGCTCAGACAACTCTCTGTTGTCTGCACCTCCAGAGGTCCTGGTTTAGCTCCTTCTGGTTCATTTAATGACATAACAGTGAGGAGGAGAGATATTCCTTTTATTGTTGATGTGTAAGGTTTGGAATTAAGCGTCTCTGCTGGCTGCCGGGTGCTTTCTGCCTCTGCCAACCCCGTGAACTCTTTAAACATATGCTAATGAGCTGATTTGCTCCCATTCCTTCTGTATAATCCATGCAGGAAGAAAAGTCAATCTCAGTCTCGMTGCCTAATGGCCTCTGTAGGTTGTAGTTAGCACAAAACCACTGCCAAGTGATGGAGATCTGGAGTTAAATGCGTGAATTAGGCAGAACCCCTCTGACCACACTCCATTAGGAGAGAAACTGTCTCCGGGGAGACAAAAAAAAAAAAAAAAAACCAAGATTTCTCTTTATATATACACATTGTAAGAGTCACCCACTGATCCTGCAGGCTTTTTAAAACGTTACCGGCACCCCGGTGATGTGGACAGAATATAATTTATCAATATTGCTGCAAGTTCCCACCGAAGATGCTGCTGGAATACTGATGATGAGGTTTGAGGGAGAACGTATGTTATCCATAGCATTGCTTCCTCTCCTGCGCCTCACTCCTCAGCCCTGATGGAGGTGTGAAAGGGGATCATGTGTGTTTTAACAGTCTGTTAATTGCTTTTTGTTTTTAGCTTAGATTTTAAAGACCTGCGTGCAGATTTCTGGCTTGGCCACCAGCTGTTTGTGCGTGATTTCCTCAGGAAACAGAGGGGGAAAGTTCCCCAGTTATCCTGTGATGGATTAATGCAGAGGAATAATGGTGCTAAAGCCTGGTGCAATGGCATGGRGCTGGTGGGGCTCTGCCACAGTTATTCCAGGAGGAGATTTTCCTCTGGAGCAGCAAGGAATGAGCAGAGCCTGCCCAGGGCTGTCCCCGCTCCAGCTCTGCGGTGCTGCTCCCATCCAGGTTATGATTGATTACAGCATCTTATACAGTCAATGGGGAAAAATAAGAGACTAACAGACCTCGTTTCCTGCTTCATGGTCCCGCAGCTCCGTTCAAAACACTGCTGCTGTGACCAGCTTCTCACCTGAAGGGTTGGGTGAGCATTTGGGCTTCTCTGCTGCCTCGGACACAACCATCTGATCTCAGCTCTTAAAGCTATTAACAACTTATTTCTCATMGTGTATCTCTCTGTGGACAGCCAGACACCAGATAAGAATCTGGAACCACTGTCTGCATGGAGAAATGGTGTGATACAGAATAGAATGGTGTTGTACAAATTTTAGGAGTTATTTGGACGGCTTCTTGTTGGCAGTGCTCTTTAGCAGGGTTTGGTACAAAAACTCTGACGGCTACTTTGGAGGGAAAAAACTTCAAAGAGAGTATAACTCCAGAGGATATTTGTTTTTCCAAGGAATCTATATGAGTTAGTTCTGTCACAGTGGTTTGGGAAGATACATTTCTGTCTGTCACTCCTTTAAATTCTCCAGGAGTGTCGTCCGAGGAGCCTCCCATCCTGCACAGGGCACATCAGGACATTTTAGCCTTTCTAACCAATTATTCAGAAGAAATCTCTTAATCTGTAGTGAGAATCCTRCTAAACACTGTCTTCTGTATTCCTAAATGTGGGAACATCTGCAGCACCATCACCCCAGGACTAAACTGCAGATCCCCACAGCTTCAACTGAGGAAGGATTTTTGTGCTCCCTCCCTTTGGCTGCTCTCTCACAGTGTCGTGCAGTGAATGTGTTTGTTCTGTAAAGCCACAGGCTTTGCTTTAACTCTGTAACATCGCCACATTTTTCCAGCTTTTGCTCTGATGTTTATTCTCCGTGCTCCGCTCTCCCCCACGGAGTTTTGGTTTGGTTCAAGTTCTTGATGGGGCAGCAATTGCTCAGGGAAAGGCGGTGCCTGTCAGCTGTGCTGCCTGTTTATGGAATTAAACTGAGCCTTGTCAGTGGAAAGGCTCCACGAAGAAAAATCTGCTTCATAAAATTCATCTTGCATATCACGCCTCTCTTTGTGCGTGGCGTTCAGAAGCTCACCGCTCTGCTCCCATAATCTCCTAAATAATAACAGTCAGCACTTACATCTGCAAATCAATGCACGGGCCGTAGCTCCCAACTGGAATGAAAGTTTGGTATTGTGTGAAACAGCAACTTTCATGTCTGTAACTGATTGTTGGCGTTCTGTATTTCTGTCAAGTCTGACGGCAGTCRCCTCCTGAAGCTTCAACAAAAGGCAGAAATTCCCCTGGTGCTCCTGGCAATTACACATTAGTCTTTGTGGAGGCAGAAGATTACTTGCTGATTCCTGTTTGCTGATTCCATTATGTATGTACATAATGGCTTGTTAATCCCTTAAAACAGCGGGGCTAGGAATATTCTTACCAAACTGTGTTTTGGTTCAATTAAAAAAAACAAAAAAAAAAACCAAACCGACAACCATCAAAAATGATGAATTCCACAGAGTCTCTTATAACCACTGGGGTTTTGAAGATGATCTCTATCAGGGAAGTTATCATTATGGGAGCTGGACTGTGTGTGATGTGGTGAGCTCTCTTTCCTTTTGAAGATATTTATTTTCCTGCCCTCCATTTGATGCGATGTGGTCACAGTCAAGCCGGGCAAAAGTAACAGTGCTGATAAAGACAGCTTGGTGTGTTATTGTGCTCTAAAATAATTCTGTCAGGATCCAGTSTCTTTCCCAAGATAATTGCCATTTTTTCTTGGCACCTTTTGGGATCTCACTGCTGCGCCTGTCCCCACGGAGAGCTTAAGGGTTGGTTTGGCCTTGTTAGAGTCAGATTTTACGCTCTCATTAGGTGAAACCTCAGCCTTGCTTGCAGAAAATGTGGTGCTGGACAATGCTGTGCTCTGTGAAATGGGATCAGGACCTGGGAACCAGAACAGGATAAAACATTTGGCCCCGTCTCGCTTTGAAGTTCAGCACAAACCTCACTCTGCTGAGCTCTGTTCCACCCTGCACTGCCTTGCACAGCTCAGGTGCTCACAATTTGGAGTTACCCCATGGAAAAAYGGGCACAGCAGACACTGAGAAGCCCTGCAGATTCCCTTGAACCATTTTGCATTCCTTGCACCCAGGCTTGGGGAGGGCAGGGAGAGGTCACAGCCTTGCTGAAGGGGCAGAGCAAAGGGACATCCCGCTCCAATTTCCTCCCACTGCAGAGGTGTTGTCCCTAAAAGCTTTAACAGACAATCCTGTCCCTGCAGAGCTCATGATCCAACAGACATGAGACTGTGCCTCTCCTCCCTGTGTGCAGAAGATGGATAGTATTAACCCCTCCCTCACAAAGACATGGAGCACCAGGTCGCAGAGGAAATCCCGTGGCAGGATCAGGAATTGAATTCCCTCTCCCAGATCTTCGTCCAGTGCTTTAATCACAAATCTCACCTTCACCTTTGTGCTTTTCTATTATTTAATCGGCTGAGGAAAAAAAAAATGCAAATTGATTTAATTAAAGAAGAGAGCAAATTTCTAATTTCAGGCTGGATCATTCTATGGTTGTGGAAATTCTGGGGAAGGGAGAGAATAAGATTCTGTAATTTTTCTTTTCCTGGCAAATGTGTTTTCATTTACACAGCTGTGCAAAATTTATATTTATATATTTTGTGACATCTGATTTTAGCCTAGGAGCAGATCCRATGTTGGGTTACCAAGAGGTGTCATTTTCTGGCTTGCAGAATAATCCCCCTTCTGGCAAAAAATCGGTTGTGTTTCTTCCCACAGACATGGTTTCTTCCTTTTAAGTGTCTCTCAAAATTATTTTATACTCAATGAAGCAAATCCTCCAAAGGCTTCATTATTCTGAGGTAGCATCATCTGATTGAATATTTCAATCATAATGTCCTTTGGAGAATTTTAGCAGTTTCCATTTGGGATGTTGGAGGCTTGGATTTGTGCGGGTTCCCGAGGATTTGAGGAGCTGGTGTAGGAAATTCAGATCATTTCAGATGCACAGAGTTCATTGGGGAGGTAGATGGTAATGTTTGCTCTGGCTGTTGACTGGAATACATTAAATCATCCCTTTCCAATGTGAAAAACACAAAYGTGGCTTCTTTGGGCCCTGGTCAGTGAAGCATTTGAGCACATACTTGGGTTTAAGCAAACAARCGTTGTCCAGGTGTGTTCCTGCCGCCACAGTAAATCCAAATTGTGCAGTAAAGTGTCACTGTTCTGCTGGGGACAGCCCACAATTCCTGCTGCCAGGAAAAGCTGGAATRTTTGCAGTGAGAGCTGCTGAGATTCTCCCTGCGAGTGCTCTCCTGTGAGCCCCTCCTCTTAGCTCCGTTTCCTTCCCCAAAAGGATCCTCGATTCTTTTCCTTCTTTTGTTGAAAAAAAATATCTTTAAACAGCTCTAAAAAAAAATCAGGTTTTGTTTTTTAAGTGAGTCCTGACAAGGATGGTAGTTTCAGAGCTTTTGAAGGGCTGTGACAGCTTTTTGTACCTCATCACCTCCTCCCTGCCCCTCCCCTCRCATCCCTGGAGAATAATGAGAGATTCTGGTACCCACCTTGGACATCACCACCTCTGCACTGCTGAGGACTCCTCGGTGAGCGAGTTCTGCTTCTTTCAGCCTCACGTTGGGTTTTGTGAACTTTAATGAGCAGCRAGTAATAAATCTGCTGCAGAAATTGGGTTAGGCTGTGATTAACATCCGGAGCGATGCAGACGAGTGTACYGATGATGGGAACATGTGCTCACATCACGATGAAACGCAGATGAGAGGCCCTGGAGCAAGCCCAAGGATGTGGGCCAGCGCAGTTTCATCTCTGTCAGCTTTAATCTGATCTCAAATTCCAGAGCCACCGGCCTGCAGGAGGAACCCCAAACCAGAGCCTGACACCGCTTTGGTTTTCTGTTGGAGGTACAAAAACATTCCTTTACAACAAAGCTCAGTGACTCAAGTCACTGCCCCTAAAAAAACAATATTTCTAGCAGCAGGGAAGAGAGAGGGAAATGGTTGGAAGGTGCCTTTTGGTTTGGTTTGGTTTTTATAACACGCTGCTTCCCCAAGCAGCCGTTTCAGTCAATTGAAACCCAGCTGAGCCCATCGTCTTGTGACAGCATCRTGGTATGGAACAGAGGGGAAAATCCCCCCCCACCTGCCTTTTAAATGAAGTGCAAAGTAATGCTAGAAAGGGAARGAATAAATCAATTTTAAGTGGTAATCTATGAAGTTGGACAGAAAATGATGAGAAATGAAGCAACTGGCCATAGGAAATTGACCTTGAAAATGGTGTTTATCTGGCGGCYGCAGTGGCAGAGCCCCGCTGCTGCTGTGGGCCGGTGCCTGAGAGGGAATTTAAATAAGAGTTTCTTTGCTCTGAACCTCAGTTGGGTTTTGGGGGAGTTTCTTTCAGGACTGTGCTCTCTGACAGCTCGGCAGCATTCTGGGTGGGTTTTGTTCCTTTGTGGCAGCCTCGTGTTTTGCTCTGTTGTTTGTGAAGCTGCACCAGGTTGGGAGTGGAGATTGCAGCAGAAGGGTCAGCAGAACCAGCGTGGTTGTGTAACAGATACATGTGTTGGGGACAGAGATGGTATTTTTACCATTTTAATTTCCATACAAATAAACTCATTAAAGCRAGCAAGAGGACAAATGAGTAACACATGTCACCTCAGGTATTTTAAGCTGTAACACCTACTTGCACCAGAAGGATGGCTGCTGCACTATTTTATACATCTTATTTACAGTGAAGGTACAGCAGTGTGTGGSAGGTGGAATATATTGAGTGTTCACTGGTGGAAAACAATTGCCAAGAGTATTTCCGTGGTCATTGTATACTAGGGCGGGTTGTCAGGGTCTGTCTGATGAACTAAAGGCTTTTTGGACAATCTTTTTTGCTCCTTCTGTGTCCATAAATGATCCATTTGTAACTCCTTGAGGTGGGTCATGTGCTGCTCTCAGCATTGCTCACCAGGTGTCTCAGGAATTCCCAACTAAAACATGAAGGTGCGAGGAGCCAAGTGCCATTCCTTGGAGAATTTATGGTCTTGGTGGCCGGGAAAACAACCTGATATTAACAGAAAAACTGTAGTGGAAGATCAGAAATATTTGTGTCAGCTCTCCTCTGAACCCCACAAGTCTGACTGAAAGCTGGCAAATAATAAATCTGGCAGTGTTTTCAGGCTGTGCGAAAATTCAGGATTTCGAGGCAAGCCTTCTCCAGATATTTAAAATTCAGCAAGCTTTTTTTTGTCCTGGGTCTTGAGATGTTAATAACTTTGACTAATTGTCAACACCACCAATTACTATGACTGATACCTTATCATTTCCCACAATGAGCAATGCTAATTAAAATTGATTGTGCTGCTGTTCTGGCGCAGCAGCAAGTTTCCTTTTCATTTTTTGTTTAAACATGAGCTTATTGTGCCTATTTGGTGAATTAAATAAGGAAAGCTCATTATTCTGATGTTTATTTTTGAGCAGGGTTTTTAAGCCACATTGGAAGCCTGTTACAAGTGTCAAAGAAACAGAAAAGCTTGAATGGATTGTGTTTTTTGGAGTACCAAAACACACACCTAATAATAATATTTAGCACTTTTATACCGCGGCGCTTTTTGTGCGATCACATTTCTGCACAAACGTAACCACTTCCATTATCTCTGCGAGGTGGGCAAACACTGTTATTGCTGYCTCACAGACACTGCAGCAGAGATGGCACAGCTTTGATTCCCTAATAGCAGAGCACTTCAAGCTATTCACTTCAATTAGGTTACAGATCCCTGTCTTACAGCTCTCTGAGCTGCCTAAGTTGTGATTTGCAAGACTGGCTTTGCTCGAATTTTATCCAAACTTGGCCTTTTATTCCTCACTTTTTTTTAAAATAACATGATTATTTGCTTCTCCCAAAAGTGGGATCAGGAATTCCTTGCTGCTGGTCTGCCCAGTTCTGTAAATGTTGATTCCACATAGGAGGGATGGGGTTGGGCATCTTTCTGTCCTTTTGTTTTGAGTTTTTTCATCATCAGCTGAATCTCCTCACTTTTTTTTTGTTTTTGTATTTGTTTGGTTATTTTTTTTTTATTGGGTAGAAGCTGCTTGCAGGGAGGAGAKTTAACAGCATGGAACTTTGAAACTTCTGTGTTATCTATTTCCTGTTGTACTCTGAATTTAGCAGTGGTTTTACATGAACTTTTCCATGGGGAATATTTATGGGATGTGTTATCGTTGGAAGATGTACCTGGGGTTTTTAGCTATTCTGCTGGCATCTCCTTCTTAAGTGGCCAATTGCAGTTAATAGCACAAGCCTGTGACCTTATCCCGCTGAAGATTGATTTAATCTGAACAATTTATTCTTTCCATGATCAATATGAAATGAGTTAATATGTAATGGATATAAATGCATTGAATTGCCTGAGATATTCCTTACTTCCTCCTACTTAGTTCATCAAAGAAGTCAACGACTTCGTGGTAGTTATTAAAAAAAAGTATTTTAAAGAATTTTATGTGTTCCACTTTTCTATAAACAAGATCTCCCTCAGGCTTTGGCAGAAAGGGAACCCATGTTTGCTTGCCTGGTGCCTTGTACAAGCAGTTATAGAGGAGTGTGTCAATCAAAAAATATTCATATT
The DNA here is from genome assembly GCF_030028575.1 of Malurus melanocephalus. NCBI lineage: Eukaryota > Metazoa > Chordata > Aves > Passeriformes > Maluridae > Malurus > Malurus melanocephalus. Next base: position 30,801 of record NW_026624414.1, read on the forward strand.
TATTGGGGAAAAAACTTGGAGAAGTCTGGCACTTGAAAGCAAGATAAAAATATTTATATCACAGCAACACCACCAGCAAAARATCRTATCTKAAAAGTAAATATTTCAGTCCTGAAYGCTATTTTTTAATGACTTATCCTTGAACTTTGATTTCTGCTGATACTGGTAGGTGTTAGGAGCAGCCTTGGAAATCTGTAGAGCTGCTGTGCCGTGGTGCCACGACTGACCCTGAGAGCAGGGGGATRTGGCCAGCAAGGCTTTGTGCTCACAGTGCTCTCGTGAGGCTGATTTGTGTTGGGGAAATGCTGGGGACCCTCCTGGAGCAATGCCAAGGTCACCCTGCAGGGATTGGGGACATGGGATGTGTTGGGTGACACTGAGGCCACCGTCAGCAGGGGAAGCTGTGGAACACCCCCAGTGCTGGGTGTGCCTTCTGGGGCTCCTCAGACCCAATTCCCCTCTCATCTCAGGCTGGAGCTGCTCRTGGTTTACTCTGTAGGAAATCAGAGAGGAATCACGGCTGCATGGTTCCCCCGGCGTAGCCCGCTGTACGTGGAGGCAGAAGTTTTTTTGCTTTCTTCTCTGTTTTCAAATGTCCCCTGGAGTTTTGTTTGTGAAAAGTCAGCTATGGAAATGGAGAGCGTGAAGGGGGGGAATGTGTCATTTGGGTTGTGATTTGCTGTTAATTAAACTTTGGTGTGACACATCCTTTATGCCTGGGGATTCCTGAGTCTCATCTCAGTGGCCTGGGTAGAACGRAGGAGCATCTCCATCGAGATCAATGCTCATTATTATTTCCCTCATTATCATCATGATCCTCATCAGTATTTGTTCTACAACGCTGGCTGTGGAACAGAAGCACAGGCAGAGATGACCTTCACTCCTGCTCAAAACCTTTCATTTTTAACAGATGAGAGACTCAGAGGCTGGGGAGGGGAAAGTGACACTGAACTGACAGGGAATTAGATCCAGCTACTCAGAAATCAAAATCAGCCCCCWCAAGCACAGCAAGCATTTGATGGTCAGGCCACCTTGTTTTGCTGGTTGACCTCTTGTAAAATCTGCAGAAAGGACCACAGGAAAAGATGTATCCCTTCAACTTAGAGACCTTAAAAAATGTTTAAAATTGGTCCTTTTGTAAGGTCTGGGACAGGAAAGACTCTTGCCAGTGTGACAGCTAACTGCTATTGGTCTGGGATGGAGGAGGAGGTGGTGTGTGATTCCTGTTGAGTTCTCTCAACCATTTTATAATCCCCCAACCATCCCCTCAGTGCCAGTAGTTTCCCTTCCTGCTGATGGAAAATCATCTGGGGGTCAGGAAGTAGATGGTGTTGAGGGTCTCACGTGGAAATGGTGGGATTCAAACAGATTGGACTTGGGGAAAAAAAACTATTTTCATTTATTGCCTCTTAAAAACAGAGTAGGATGATGGGAAACAAAGACAAGAACTAATACACCTCCTTCCACTTCTTCTYGGTCCCAAGTGCAGTTTTTCATGCCCAGATCCTCTCTCCTCCCTTCCCAGCAATGGGGGGTTGTGGTTGGGGCTCTCCATGGGAGTCACGCTAAGTTGCAAGTATTTTGGTTAATCTTTTTTTGCCTAAATGCTTTTGTAAGGGTTCTGCTGTTTTTCAGATTATCCAAGTATAGATGGATTTGGTTTATGAAAGAGTGGACAGTGACAATTTATTCCAGAAAACAAACTATGGGGTTTTCTTTCTGAAAAAAAAAATGAAGGTTGCATTGTAAGTTATAGAATTAATACATCACTAAAAAACAAAAGTCAGATTTCATTCTTCCCTTCCTCTCCAAGTGCTGAAGTTCTGTTCAGCTTTGCCCCAATCCTCATTTTTGCCGTGTGTAAGAAGAGGTTTGGGGCTGTTAGGGACCAGAAAGGGTGACAAGCTGCTCCCTTGAGTGTGAGCATTGTTGAAAAGGACCTTAAAAATCATGGGAACGGGTCAGGAACAGCCTCTGCTTGCCAGAATGATAGGGAAGCTGTGTTTGGTGCATGACAAATAGCAGGATGTTGCATATTTTTCATTATTAGCKCTGAATCCATACAATTAGCGGTAAAAGAGAAAATAATATTTATTTATCTGTGAAGTCTAATGATAAAATAATAGCCAAGGAAAGTATCGATCCCTCCYTTGACCACTCTCTCCAGTGGAAGGGGGGTTTGGAATGGAATGATTTTAAGATCCTTTTCAACTGATTCTGTGATAAAATAGGAATTTCCATTGTTTCACCAGAATTGGCAGAACATCCCGTATGGCCATTAACTCCTCCATCCTGTCTCCTTCTCTTCCTTCCACCAAAAATCACCTTTTTCCCTTCCCGTGGTGGTGAGGAATGTCTGTGCTCGGTGGATAGAAAGGACCAGGTGCCTTCTTGTGAAGGAAGAAAACGATCCGGGGAGTTACAGACCACTAAGCCTTTCATTTTGTACCTCGTAAAAACTGGTTCAAACGATAAGCTAAAGAAAAAAGGAAAACATTTGGGAGATGCTGATAAGATCAGGCTTATCCAGTAGAAAAGGTAGTGTAGGATGTGGCTGGAAGTGATAGGGAAAGCCTGGGCTTGGTGACCCAGCAGGTCACTTACAGCCTTTTCTCTCTTAATCTCTGAGAAGTCTTTGAACTTGTCAATACCAGAGGAAGAGAGAGGAACTGGCTTATCTCATTTATTTACGATACTGAAAGGTCTTTGCAAGGCCCCTTGTAGAAAACAGTCAGAAAGACAAGGCAGGTGGGTGAAAGGGAAAAGGAGAGCCAGGAATCAAAATCTGCAGTGAAGATTAGGAATAACTGGGCGATTCTTGCCATTGCAGAGGGTTAAATCAGGGATTCCTTGTGTGTTCCTAAGTCCTGTATCAGGTCTTGGATTTAGGATGGAGAAGAGGTGGGAGGGTGGTCAGGTTTGGGGTAACAAAAAGCAACTGAGGTCAGTCAGGTGTAGGGAAGGCAGGGAGGGAGGGCTGAAGAGCCCAAAGAGTAAATTCACAGCATGAAATCCAAAAAACATTCAGTGCTAGTGAGGGGTTTTTGCCCACCCTGTGGTTTCAGTTTGRGCTTGATGTGCTCAAACCAGAAACAGAATTCTTTTGTTCTGCAGTCCCTGCAGGAGGAGATGTTGGTGGAGCTGCTGATGGGGAGGAGATGCTTTCTTTCTCCCCATCTCCTCCTTAGCAGGGTCTGCAGCTCAGGAGCATCTGGGGTTTTTCAGCAGCACAGGAGGGTTAGACAAACACATCTGAGTGTGGTCTAAAAGGCCACCAATGGTGCTCAGCATCAGAGCAGCCTCATTAGTGAAGGAACCCAAATTAAGAGGCTTCATTTAAGTTCCATTTTCTCCTTCYATTTAGACGCTGCCATTGTTTCTTTTCCATTGCCACGTCCGTCTCTCTGTCCTAAACAGAAATTTTGAGTAAAGGTTAAACAAATATAATTTGTTTGCGTTCCCTGCTGCTCTGTCTGTCACAGCTGAGTGTGTTCCTCGCACCACTGATCTGAAAGACTGCCCCACCTCTGAATTCACGGAGCCTCCCTTCCTCTCCTTCCCATCCTCTGCCTTTCCCCGCCACTTTTTAAGCTGGAGAAGAACCACTGGATCTCCCTTTGAAATCCAGGGACTGAAGTCCTGGGTGCTGCTAATGAGCAGCCTTTTAAGGAACTGAAACGTTGCATTGTTATGATTTGGGAAACAAAAGCTGAATAAGAGCTGTAACACTTAACTATGGCATCCCACTTTATTTTTCTCTAATGCAGGCTAAGCTGCCTTACAGCAATCTTTTAAATGTAATGATTGAGACTATTATAGGAAATACTATACAAAGCAACTTTTTTTTTTCAGCTTAAATAATAAGTAGGGCAAGGTTTTAAATGAGGCTAGAGTAATGAATGCTGTACAATAATTTTGATGATAAATTTCCCTGGAGGATAAAGTGGAAGAACAGAAGCAGGCTGTATTTAATCATGCAAAGTTAAAGGAATGCAGACCAACAAATATTTATAGAAATGTACGGATTTTCCAACCTTTCCTGAGATATTCTTGCCCCTTTTCACCTGGGAGACTTTGCAGGAGTTCAGGTCTTTCAGTGAGTAATAATTAGGAGGAGGAATTGATCACACAGGGTCAAGTGTTTCTTTGATGCAGTGCACAGAAATTCCTGCTTCCTCGCAGGCTGGAGGACTCAAACAATGAGACATTTGTTTTTCACAGCTCTCCCATTCATCAGTGTGTCTGAAAAGCTTGCTTTGAGCAGATACACAGCATGGGATGACACACTGTGCAGCTGCTCTTCACCTGCCACCGACCYAAGGAGCAGGGGATTGATCAGAGATCCTCCCTCCCAAAGCCATGGAGCTGCCTTTGTGCATGAACAGCGAGAAGAAGAGCATTGCAGGGATGAGACCTGGGCTTTCATGAGCTCAGCAAGCTCAAAACCTTTGCCAGGAGGCACAGACGTGCCCTTGCCATGCTTGCACCAAAGGATGGCATCCTGAGGCCATCATCCTCCTCCAAGGTGCTGCTGTTCCTCAAAGGTGCTGCTCCTCAGCTCTGGTTTMTTCTGGCCTTTGCTGTTTGTCCTGAGGACCAAAACATGACTGTAAAACCTCAGAGGCAGTAAAAAAGCCACTGCTGACATCTGGCTTGGCACGTTCCTGGCTGTTCTGCACGGGTGAATTCATGGGAGAGTCAGACAATCRCTCCATAAAGCATAAGGTTGGGTTGTTTTGTGTTTTTTTTTAAAAATAGCTGTTAAAAGTAGGGTGTTTCAGTGGACTTCAGCTCAACCCCTAACAGTATCCACTCAGCAGAGGCAAAAACCTGAGGATTTCTGCTCCGCTGATCGATACTTGCCGCACGCATTGATTTCCAATTTAGGTGTTAACTTTTTAGCTCTCAGAAGTGCTCTYGATATCAATTTTCACCTTGCCTGGTGTTCATTACACGCCGAGCGTTGTGGCAGCGAGCGAGCTCGGATCCCATCTGGAGGGACGATTAATTCCAGCGACTTCGAGAGAGACGTGCGAAGATTTATCCATCTAAAACGCACAAAATATCTGCATTTAGGGCAGTGACCTGAGAAACGCTTTCATTCTGGCCTGGCACRGGCCTCCCCCAGTTTCTCAGCCAGTGGTAGTAATCTCTGAAATCATAGAATAAGCTAATAAATAGCGGTGTTTATGATGTTCTCGTGTTTCAGGGTAATAATTCACAGCCGGTGGTTGGGTTTTGTTTAAGCAGTAAGACACACATGACAAGCAGCGCGTCCCAGGGTGATTGTGCTTCCAGTGGTGTTAGGAGGCACAAGGTCAAAAGGCTCAGTGACTTTAACTACCTGAGAAGTGCCGTGTAATCCCCTGCAAATGGGCTGTCTGCGATGTCTTATTGCTGTATGGCAGAGGGAATTATTTCTTTTTAAAGGCGGCCGCATGAATTCCCCCTGTAATTGGCACCGGGCTGACATCACCGGCTGCCAATCAGAAATCCTCTTTGTCTTGGATTTTAACACCTTAATTTCGAGTTGGGGTCATGGGAACAAATGGATTTTGTTGAAATGGTGTTTTATCCTCTTTGTGTCCATCTACCTGCTTTGTGCTCTGAGTGTTTGACTCCCTCTGAATTGGTTTTTGTGTCATCATCAGGAACTGAACAGTGGCTGCAAAATCTCTGGTGGCATGGGAGCCACGGGCTGGTTTGTGGTGCCTGGGACAATTTTGAGGCTCAGAAACTCCAGGGAGGGCAGCCAGCCCGGTGAGCAGCTCAGGATTCAGGCTGGGATTTCAAAATCAATGCACAGCCATCAAAATATTCCAGCCTGCGCTGTCTTCCACTTTTTATCGGCAAAAATGACCCCAAAATAATGAAATCATCCCATTTTAGAGTTATTGTTGATACAATAGGCACACATAGGTCAGGTCTGTACCAGATGAGGAGCAGGCTATAGGGATGCTGTTCATCATCCCAGTGGTTTTGAGGGAACTGGARGCATTGCTGCCTTTGGGAATGGGGGATGAGGAATCTCAGGTGGGAAGATTTTCCCCTTGTTTCTCCTCACTTGAAGCCCCAACAGAAACAAAGATAAAGGCACAGCCCATTGGAATTTCTCTGCAGCCCCTTGAGCTGGTTTCCAGCCTGCAGCTTCTCCTTCAGCATGGGGAAAGAAATCCCGTGGTCCATCCCAGAGAATATTTTTCCTTTGGAAAGATGGGAATAAGAGGTCAGAAAGGGCACGGCCTCTGTGTGTCTCAGTCTGTCAGTGGGTGGGACAAGGGCATCTCTTCGTGGGAAAGTGTGAAACCCACAGTCATGGGAATGCTGTGGAAGTTACTCTTCTGTTGCAGTGGGATTTCGGGACAAAGCGAGAGGAATCCTCACCCTCTTAGAGGGCAAAAATTTGACAAATAGTTTTAAAGGCTTAAAATAAATCTGTCTTCATAACCTGACTGCTGTGCTTTCTTCCTTAGCTGTGTTATAGAGGTAATGATACTTCTACAGTGAACTCAATTAACCTTCTGCAGCCTTCCGTGTGACAGGGGATCCTAAATCTTCTGTTTTATGAGTGCATGTGCAAGATTTGAAGCTACTCTGAACTTAGCATTAATAAATGCCCTTTTCTAATTGGTGCCCATTTGTTTTGGGTTTTTTTTTTTTTCCAGTGAGAAAGACATGGTGGCTGTGAGYGGAATGTAGTGTTCATGGTTGAAAAGAGATTTCCACACAGGAGCAAGGTACTGTCATTATTATTATTATTATTGTTATTAATATTATTATTATTAAGAATATGCTTCTTGTGTGGATGTCTTTGGAGTTTCTGTTGTTCAGTGATGTTAAAAGATGATTTTCAGGAATTTTATCTTTGGTTCTGTGCGTTGTTTTGTGCAAATGGACATCCATTGCCAATAAGAATGATGTGATTCTCTTCTGTCTGAAATCCATTGCATTTTGAGTGTCCTTTGGAAGTGCTAGGAAAAAATGATACTGGAAAAACTTGCTTATTTAGGGTGAAAAATGTGAATATTTAGGCTGAAAACCCTGCATATTTAGGCTGGAAACCGTGCGTATTTAGGGTGAAAAACATGTGTTTTTAGGGGGAAAACCCTGCATATTTAGGGTGAAAAGCCTGTGCATTTACGGTGAGAAACCTGCATATTTAGGGTGAGAAACCTGTGTATTTAGGCCTCCACAGCCCAGTTTCCCTACAAAACTCCCTTCTGCTCTGTGATACATCCAAACTGGTGCCCCCCTGCATTAGGAAACTCGGTAGTGAGGTCTTTGCATGAACACATTCTGCACAGAGCAAAATGTTTCATCCGGGAGGGAGGATGTCAGCGATAAATGAGAAAACAAGAGAAATGGATGATGGCCCATAATGCATACCCTATAATATAATCATTGTTGTTTGATAAAAGAGACACTTGGAGCAACTCTCCGTGCCCTGCTAGGTATGTCTGGATTTATTATTCAAAAAGACACAATCAAATCTCTTCATTCCRTTGACAAATGGCAGCTATTCAATTCCGTATCTGCCTCTTATTTATAGCATATAGAGGGGTGATTTATATGCTGGCTGCAGATCCTCCAAAACAGTTTTAATTAGCAGCGTTGGCTATCAGAATGAGAGTCCTGGAGCTTCCCTGTCATGCACTGAACAGAAATCCTACTCTCTGCCAGGCAAAACTCTATGTTTTTTTTTGTAATGCCAGAAAGTGCTTGAGRAGCTCAGAGGTTGAATTTGTGTTTTTAGCTTTGGAGGGGAGGGTGAGGAAGGGAAATGCTATTTATTGTGGGGGGAACAGGGCAATTTTTGGGGCGCTGGAGCCAACAGCTCATGGAAGCTCAAGGATTCCATCAGTGACTCGGGGTTTGGGAGCAAAGTAAGCCCAGCAAACACAATCAAAGGCCCACAAACACACCAAGGCCAGCTCGGGCTGCCAGCATAGGAATTATGGGATTGTGCTGTGCATTTCTGTGCTTGGGGAAGGACAGATCTGAGCTGTCACCTCGCCGTGTCCCGTGGTTGGAGCCCCGAGCGTGTCCGGCGGCCGGAGCACACACATATCATCGTGTTTGCTTGGAGTTCTGAGGATGTGAAGGAGCATTCCCCCAGCTGTTCCTGCTCCTCAGAGCTGCTCCAGCTCCTGGGCTAATTGGTACCCCTGGGGTTCGGAGCAGAGGAAGGCACAGCGCTGGGGACAGCTCAGGAAAGGCACCGCGTTCATCCTGTGTTATTTTCACACATCCGATAGGAATGTGATCCCTTTGAGACCTCAGCCTTTCTGTCAAACCTGAGATCAGCCAACACAGGTTCAAAAGTTACTTGGGGAAGCAATGAGTGACAGAACAATTGCACAGCTCTTGTTTTTTTCCTGAGAAACCAGGCTAGAAAAGCGCAGGGAACATAAAGAGTATTTTTTGTGCTTTATGCGGTGTGTGTAGCATGCAGAATGGTCTGTTGTTACGCTCCCACTGATCTTTTTTTGACATAAGCAATGCAGTCATTCTGTCTTTGCATCAAATGAGTCTTTGTACTACTTGTCACCAGCTCTCACAGTGTCTGTGTCTGTGTGTAAATTCGGTGTTTGCTGCATCCCCCCGTCACAACTGCGCTGCTCCCTGCAGCTGGGTGGTTCTGCTCAGGCTCTGGGTGCTTCAGAGCGGTGATTTTACTCTGGAGAGTAGGAAAACACTTTAAAATCTTTGAGTTTGAGGCTGAAAATAACGTGAGAAGAGAAGACATGAGCACTGGACCTGGTCACAGAGTCTTGGTGTCCCTGCCTGTCCTTCCCCTGGAGGAGGTTGAGGAAAGAAGGCACAGCTGAAAGAGAAGATTGGATGAAGTTCATTGCTGTCCTGCCAATTCTGTACACTTGTGGTGCTTGGGAGACTGATGGGAAAATGAGGAATTAGGAAATGAGGACATAAAAAAAATCCTGCTGCAAGCAAGGCTGAAATTAATGTGGTCAGAAGGAAGGGATGGAAATGACTCCTGCGGTTTGCAGCTGGGAGACGATGGGCTCTGCAGCCAGGACAGCAAGACATCCATGGGTAATKCACAAATCTGGGGAAAAAAAAAATCACAGTTCTTGGGCTGAATATGTTAGATTTTTATTGGTTTTTTAATCCACATAAATTCTGTGTAGGTATTTTATTTCATTTTCTGCACGTATTGATAAAATCCGCTGGTTAAAGAAGCTTTCAAATTATTAACATCTTCAGTCTTTGAGCCAAGTGAGCAGTATTTGGTGAGCTGTCTTTGGGCATTACACTAAGTGCTTTTCTAGTGCAATTCTAATGGAGTGTAGGGCTGAATTTGATAGTGTTACCKATTAGTGATTAGAGAGTGAAGGGCTTTCAGTGTGTCTGTGCTGCAGAGTTGGCTTTGATTGATAAATTGGGCATTATGCATTTCATAACTTTTTAATTCTCCCTTGAAGTAATGAAATTTCCTCTTACAATTCCTCTTTTCCCTAACATTTTGCAAACATTTGGAGGTAGGAATGGGAAAGGGAAAGAGAGAGGAGAAAGAATGGTTTTTTTCATAAACACTGAAATTGTGCATTAGTCAGTGGGGCAGGCTGAACTCTGCTGGAGAAAGGTGCTTCTAAATTACCCAAATATTAACACTGTAATTATTGAGCATGGATAGTAGTTATGAATTATGGATCAATAGGTTAGCAAAGTCATGGCTGCCTAATAGAGAGTGGTTTGATGGGAACGTGCAGGAAGATGACTGAGGATTTGTTCCCTCTGTATTTTTATGGGGGTTCCTGCTCCTCTGCTGGTCCCAGAGAGCTGAGAAAGCCCCTGAGGGGCTGGAGCACCACTTCATTTTTTAGAGGAGGGCTGTCATGTGTTTGAAGTGTCTGCCATAAACTTTTGAGATTCAGTGACCTTTGCTAATCAGGAAGGGAATTTTTTTTTCAGATCTACAGGAAGAATTAATCATATGTAAACTGTTTGCTTAAAAAAGTCTCTTAGCGAATGTGGGATTTCCCAGGTAGCTGCTGAAAGGTCAGAGGCTGGAGGCAGCAGCTGGAGAGCACTGCAGGAGAACAGAATATCTCAGAGCGGGTTTAGAAGCAGGGAGAGACCTGTGATAGCACATGGCACTGAGGAAGAACACACTGTGTTTGAGAGAGTGGCCTCAGGGTAGAAATTTGGGTACCGGAGGAAGTAAAATCCAAAGTGGGTGCTTGCTGTTGTACCATGCTTCGTTCTCTTGCAATATTCTCCTATTTCAAAAGCGAGTTTCTGTGCTTCCAAAAAAATGTTCTTTGGTCCTACAAGACTGGAAAATATGGGCTGAAGGAAAACATGGGAATTTTGGGTAAGTCTCCAATCAGGTGCTGGTGGAGCTCATTCTCCCAGGCACGCAGGGAACTGGAGTCTCTGAAGGAGAACTTTCCAGGCATCTTTGCACTGATGCAGAGAGGGAGATGCCACCCYACCAGCCCCCATCTGCAGCATGTCCCCTTCCCTAGGGATGCATTCAGGGCCTGATTCTGGCCACTGTTCAGAGGGATTTTGCTCCAGGATGGCTCAGAGCCCAGAGGATTCTCCAGGCTCATCCTGCAGCTGAGAAGTGTGGGCATTGCTCCTTCTCCCAATGATTAAAGAACAGAGCTTTCCCCTCGAAGAGTTCATTCCCCAAAACCATTAATGGAAAAGTTATGTGCTGGAAACCTTTCCACCCCATCCAGAACACACAGAAAGTCTGGATATGAATGATTTAAAGACTGTGGGAATGCATAAAGATGTTGAGGTGAATTTACTGCTTTGTTCAGCACATAGATTGTGTGAAGGGGTCTTCAGTATGAATTAAAGAAAGGTTCCAGTCATGAGATATTACAGTTTAATTCAGACATTAGTACAGCCAGGGAGAAGACAGTAATGTATTGCACAACTAAATAGGATTTCCATACTGGATTTCACCTGTGATCAAAATGRACAGATCCTCTGTCAGGAGGAATAATGTGATGGGGATAACAGGCAGCTGTGGARGGAAGGATTCACCTGGAGCAAGCTCTGTGTGCTAACAGCTGGCTCACATCCCAAACCCATCCATGAGAGTTGTGAGARTTCATTGCTACCATGTCCTGGTGGATGTCAGGGAGGATGTTCTGACCTTCACCAGCCTCRAGGCATTAATGAATCACTCACATCTGCCAACCAGCAGCAACTTCTGTGGGACAAGGTGTTTTAAAACATAGGGAATTCATTTTTTTCAAGGCAATTTAAAATGTAGTGTTGTCATCTGCTGCCACAATTTTGTACTGAGAAGGTGGGACACTACAGAGCCCACCTTATCTTCATTAAATTACTTATTCAAATACACCAACTCCCCATCACTTTTTCTTCACCCCTTCTCCAAACTGAGCATAGTACCAGTTTTCCTTACCTCTAAAAATATTTGCAGATGGTACCTAGGCTATTTACCTGGTTTTTTGTGGGTTTTTTTTTCCTTTTTGAGGTCAGGTGTGGCACTTTCAGCCAAGGTTGGATAAACTTCCCAGCCTGGTTTTTTTAAAATCTAAAATTTTAAAATATAATCTCTCTAGATCCTTGCTTTGACTTCTGGAAGCTTCTGTTTACAGACCTGTGAATTCCTGGAGCTTTTATTGCTCTTAGAAAACCTTAAAGGAAATAGAGGTGGCCGAGAGAGAGAGTACTGTGTGTGTGCGATGTGTGCACTACAAGATTTGCTTCAGCCTTCTGGCAGCTTTCTTCCTCCCTGATTTTTTTTTTTGTTATTTCCCCCCAGTTTAAGCATTTCCAGCAATGTCTCTGAAGCAATCCCAGTGCTCTGTCTGTTCCCATTTTTTGGTTGAGGAAGCTTTGCAGTGCATGTTCAGGCGCTTGCTGCACTCTTTAGGAGTGGTGCTCCCGGAGCTGTGCTGTGAGGAGCASTGGGAACAGATGGGATGGGGAAATACCTCACTCTCGGTGGCTCTGGAGGATGAACTCATTATCCAGCCATGGTCTGGTGCTCCAGCCTCATTTACCAGTGGCTGGTGTGAGAAACAAGCCCTGGAAAGCAGAGCCTGGTGGGGCGTGAGCGTGGTTGTGCCAGCCACGACAATGCCGCTCGGTGAGCAGCTCGTTGGGGATGAGGGATAGCCAGGGAGCCTGGGAAGGCAGGAGTTACAAACAGCCAGCAAAAAGCCTCATAAATATGACAACAAGTGTGGTTTTGGGGAGTTAAAAATGTCACGTGGAGAGGAGCGACATTTTGAGGTTGGTGCTGCGATGAATGTTCCATTCCTCGGGTGGTGCCTCCTCCAAGTATTCCCTAAAAAAGCCATAAAATATCCACAAAAAGTGTTTAAAGAGCACGATGCTCAAACAAAAGGACACAAACCTTGCAGGTTGTGTTAGACCAGAGAGGTAACWAAACAGTTTTCCATCTTTTTCCTCTTTAAATGTCAGCTGGGAAACACTTATGACTGTGCTGACAGCCAGGGAGAATCCACGGGGCTGCTGAGCTCAAACCACCTGGAAAACCTCCCTCCTTCTTCCTTGCCTTCTTGTCAGCAGGGAAAACTCTTTACCAGGAGCAGAGTGCAATTTGAAAAGCCAGAAACTCTGGGATTTAGCCAAAGGAATTGTCTGAAAGTCTTGGGGTTTGGCTTCTTGTGGTGAAAGGTTGAGGATTGCAGGAATCCTCCATACCTGTTGCTTTGGTTGCTGGTAAAGATTGGGAAAATTTTGGCACTGGTTACTCAGAGGAATGTAAAAAAATGTCAGAGCTGGCAGCAAGCTTGGAAAAGCAAAATGCAGAGTGGGAAAGCTTTTGTTTATTCCTAACAAAATCCATGAGGGGTGTGGGGGAATTCTGTGGGTTTGTGAGTGTGTGATTGATAGGGTGTTAATAATTTTAAACTCCCTACTTCAGTATTATTGTTCAGAAATCTGTCTGCTTGTAAAATCCTAAAATTTATAATCCCAAAATTGATAATCTCAAGATGTATAATCCCAAAATTTATAKAGGCAGAGCACACAGTATGAACCAYTGCTGTGTGGAGTGGGGTCCTGCACCCAAAAGGGAAAGTCCCATCAAACAAACCCCTGCTCAACCCCAGAAACACCTCCTGTGTGGGGTGAAGTGGGAGGGCACTCCAGCTTCCAATTAGGCAGAATTTTGCCTTTTTAAAATGGCTAAAAACAACGCAAATATGTCCCCACAGGCTGCTGCTGGGGTGTTTTGTGTCAGACCAGTGCCTGGCACAGCTGGCACGGCGGCGGTGCGTGACCTTGGCARTAGGGGCAGGGCTGGAGACACACAGATGGCTGGGATGGTGCATTCCCTGCYCTCACAGATGGTCCTGGCAGCCTCCCCTTCCCCTGTCCCACCTGTTGGCACTCCCAGAACCCACCAAAAAATAAGTTATAGAGGGAGCAGGACAAAAGATGCAGCAGCATCTTCTCGTGGCTGTGGAACAAGGCAGGCTGTGTGCAGGGCACAGCAAGGAGGGCTCGCTCTAGGGCAGGAGATTTCTGTCCAGAATCCGGGCTGGAAGTTTAGATTGTGGCATTTATAGAATTACAGGGTTTGGTTGGGGTTTTTTTTTAAGTGAAAGGGAGCTTCTGTCCTGAGAAAAATTAGTTGATGCTGAATTGGATTTGGTTTTTCCCCTGTGTGCTCAGATTTATGCAGAGAAATATAAAAAGGCAGAGAAGAACAAACTGACTTTGGAAATCAACTCTTACAAGCTTGGTTCCAATTCTGCCAGCCCTTCCTGTAGGATTGAGCCTCCCACCCACATGGAGCACTTGAAGGGGACAAACCCCATTGCAGAGGCAGCTGCAGAGCCTTGTCAGGGCAGTTTCTGAGGGATTTTTGTGCTTCATCCTAAAGGGACATCTCCTCCTGCCTGGCTGGGAGCAGACATTCACCCCCTTCCCCATCTCCACAGCAGGACAGGACTGCTGCTCGCTCCCTTCCAGCACCAGCACAGCTCAGGGTGGCATCACCCTTCACTCAAAGCTGGAAACAACCCCAGAATGAGCTCAGAGCCCAGTGTGCCCCGTGTCACTGCATTCTGCAGGTGAGAGAAGCAATCAGAGGCGAAACAGAAAGCTCAGGGATCATCCCTCAGCACATCAGGCTTCACTGCTTCCCTTAGYACTTCTCAGGGAATCTGCTGTGCTGGGCAGCGAGCTGGCACAGCCTGGCACTCCTGACCTCACCAGGCTCCCAGCAGCAGCAAAACAGGTTGTTTTTTTTTCTAATAAATCATATTTTGTAGTTATAACAGCTGACCTTTGAGGTGGTTTGGCCAGAGAGCAGGGGAACTGTCCAGCACAGCTGCTCAAAGGAACAGCACAAAATATTTCTCAGGCAGGCACTTTGCAAACCCTGGAAAGTGTTTTGCAGATTCTTCTGCAGAGGAGGCTGCCAGTCAGGARCATGGTTTATTTATTTTGTTTGGTTTTCTTGGGTTATTATGCATGTTTTATTTATGGAGTGTGCTTTCTAGAGAACCAGCTGCATGCATGTTSTTAAATAAAGCATCTGTGGGTGCTGGGCTGCTGTTTGTGTGTGTGGGGCCATGCTGGGGCCAGCAGGAGCTCTGGAGATGGCCATGGAAATGCTCAGTGAAGCAGAGAGAAGTCTGAATTTGTGGAGAGAGGGTTTGTGTGTGGCTCCCTGCTCCACCACAGCTCCTCACCTTCCCTGCTGCTGCCCTTCCCAGGCAATTTTAGTGGTGAACCCAGAATAACTAACTCCAGCCATAATCCTCCCCATCACAAGCGTGGAAAGAACCTTGTGTCATAAAAAGGTGTGAATTTGTGTGTGTGTGTGTGTGTGTGTGTGAATGTTTGCACCATCTGCTCCCTTTCTTGTAGCACAAAGTGAGGTTTTTGTCTCCTTTGCTCAGCCCCAAGAAGGTACCTGTGGTGCTGACAAAATACAGATTGCACAGGTTTTTACAGCTGGAATACACCAAAAGATGGGCAAAGGTCTATCAGTGCAGTGCAGGTAGAAATCTATTTCTAGATTTCAAGATTTGTCCTGCCTTTATCTCCTCTTGTCATCCTCTTAATTAAATCAATATTGCTAAGATGTATTCAATTTAAGATTTGGGGTTTTTCCCTACCAAGAAGGCCAGACAGAAGGAATTATGTGTGTTATGGTATGGCCACCTGGCAGAGCTGTACTGAGACACAATTTCTGTTTTTGTAGGTAGGTTTTGTCCTAGCAATCTGCAGAGCAGCCAGTGGGCAAGGAAACTCTGCTCATAAGAGTTATTTCCCATTATTATTAATGCCCTGGAAGCGGAAATCAAATATGCATAACGAGGGACAAAATTTGCATGGACAGATAGAAACCCCTCAAACCCCAAAATTTTGTAGTTGGGGTTATTGTGGTTTATTAAAACGAGCTGTAGATCTTCTGTGGAGGCTTGACACACAGTTTTCACATCTTGGCATTTCAAATAATTCTATTCAAATAATTTAATTCAAATTATTTTAATTAATAAATTTAATTAATTAATTTTTAGATTTACAATTTGTTCCACAAGTAATGCAGTTTGCTGAGATTACGCACATTTTCTGCAGTTTTGATTTTACTGCTGTGTTCATTTAGCTCAGCAAATTTATAAAACTAATTAAAACAGAAGTACTTTTTTGATTCAAATTGAGAACGAAAAACAAGCATCTATTGTMAAATGACATTTGCAGGGAGATGAGGACCAATTGCAAATCCACGGGTGTTTTACAGCTTAGTTTTTTTAAACTAAAAGCAATTATTTTTATTGGAGATTCTTGGCCTGGTTGTATTGTTTTCATGTTTTGAGAGGCCTAAAGAGTGGGAGATCAGGATCTGGTTCAGCAGCATGCTCAGATATGGAGCCAGGGAGTTGATCCTCACAGAATTCCATGAATTTCTCATTTGCTGAGCCGGGATGAGTTTTGGAGCTTTGTTTGAACTCGTTTGGTGACAAGTCATGGCAGGTTCAAACACCAATTACCGCCTTCCAAGTGACAAATCTGGAGKGGGATAAAAAGAAGAATGATCATTTAATAAATTTCTCATGAAGGCAAATGAGTCACACATAAATCAAAGTGCTTCATTAAAGGGGAAAGTCAGCTGAAGGCAGGGGTGACGAAGGTTAACTCCAYGGTTGTGACACCGATTCCTGCATCACTCCTCCGAGTTCTGGCAGCAGCACCTGTCACCATCCCCAGCTCCTCAGGCAACGATGGCATTCCCTGTGTCACCTTCCCCAGCATCAAAAGCAGGCTAAATGTTAGCAGAACTTGCAGAAATTCACTATCCTGCATTTGACAGAGGTGAACTGAAGACTTCGTTCTCTTTTCCTGCGCGCATCTCGTGCGAGCCGCGGCGTTCCCAGTGCTCCCACGGCTCCTGGTTCCTGCTGTTCCCACATCCTGGCAAGATTTACCTCCCTCAGCTGATGTGCTGTGAGCCTGTGCCTTTGTCTGGACTCCATCCTCTGCCATCCCTGTAGTTTTTCCTGCTGCTCCAAGGTTAATCCTTACCCGCTGTCCTCAGTCACGGCCATGGCTGCTGTCGAGCTGCCCATGTGAAAGGCATTTTTAGGACCCATCTCCCACATCTGGGCCACCCTGCACAGTCCAGGGAGTTTGTTTGACTTCGTTTTGGCTGTCTCAAAGACAGCCATTCAGATTTTGGCTGATTTCACAAACTTATGCCTTGTGAATACACAGAGAGGTCGTGGCGGGCTCTCAGGGTTAGATGAGCCGTCCCAGTTGTTGTCACCTTGTTTGCAAATGCCGTGGTGTTGTGCTCTGTGTTTTGGGGGTTTGTGACCAATGATGGAGCATCTCAGCTGCTGGGAGAACAGAAAAAAAGCATGGTAAATGCCCTTGATTTCCCCACACCTGGAGCAGGGCAGGCAGAGAGAGGCAGCACCAGCACCAACCCCCCATATGCTGCTGCTGATGCCTGCGAGCTCTGGGCATGCAGGGCACTCCCTTGGCAGGTTCCAGGACCTGTTGTGCTTTTATCTCCCCCATTTCTCWCCTCTCCCCTCGAGTTCCACAGCCCAGGGGTCGGGGATGCTGTTGCTGTGAAATATTTTTGGATGGCATCCCCTGTGCCATCCCTGCCATCCCCTCTTCCATTGCTGCCCCTCGCTCCACTCCGAGTTGCTCAGCCCAGTTCTGGTGCCAGCTACCAGGGAACAAGGTTGCAATTGGAGAATTTTGATTTTTTTTTCCAAATCTCCAGCATTTTGTTGTCATCCCTGTGGCAGAATCCACTGTTTTTTCCAGGTTTGGGGTTGGTCCTGGTGCGCTGCTGCTTTTTGCAGGTGGATGTTGTACAAGTGCAGCAATAGGAGRAAACAGTGGAACGGTGTCATTGCACTATTAGCTGATATTTTTATAAAACATCAGGAATTCAGAGYTGAGCTCTTTTAATGTCTCATTCAAGCAGGCAGGAACGTTGAAATGTACATTATTTGAAGCCCAAGAGACGCGCACTAACATTTACAGTGACAGGAGAAATCTTCTTGTATTCCAAARTCCTCAGGAGAAACGTTGATAGCTTCATTCAAAATAATGACACTCAGAATTGCTGAATCATGTTCCCAGAGTCTGTCCTGGAGGAAAATCGGCACTGCCACCCCAGTCCTGTTTCCAAGAACTAAATAATGCCTGGGRTTTGTGTCTTCTGCTCTGGGAGAAGCATCAGGATAGTCCCAGCTCTGCTGTGTCTCTCTTCTCACCCATTTTTGGTTCCCTCCCCTTCTAGCAGAAGTTTCCTTGCCCATGGCAGCGGGGTCAGAACTAAAAGGCCTTTAAAGTTCCCTCCAACTCAACCCAACCTATTTTGGATTCTGTGATTTTTGGGCAGAGAAGCTGTCACTGAGTAAGTCAGGTTGGCAGGGATGCTTAATAGCAAGCAATAAGGAGAGTTGGCCCATTAAATACTTTATTAATCTGGCAGGMAGTGTTTATTTGTCGTATTTTTTGATGCAGTGGAGAATTATCTGGCAGTAGTAAAGCCCAGGGCGTAGGTGACCTTGTGCTGAATSTTGTCCATTTTATTTTCCTCAGTGCTACAGGGAGTTTTGTTTCATTTTTATGGAAGAGCTCCGAGGTCTCTGTATGAGCTCCACAAGAAGGAGCAAGACTCTGCTCTTACATTGAATATGAGACCTGCTATGCATAAAAATAAAGTGGAAGCCTGCATTAGACTGGTACAAGACAGAAATTAACCTCATATTCTGAAAGAGGCACTGATGCCATGCAGAAAATATTATATTTGGAGATCATTCTGCTGATATTTTTCTCTGCAATATCCTTTTTTTTTTTGTTTTTGGAGGTGGGGAGGAAAACAAGCTCTCAGTAGCTGAGTTCATTTTCTCCYGCTGCTGCTTTTTTCATTGAAGTCATCATAATCCTCCATTTGTGACATCAGAGTTACTGGCTAGCGAGATAATTATGATTTCACAAACTGAAGATTATGACCTTCAAACGAGGAAGGCACAGCGGGGAGGACAGATTCCTAAGCAACAGCCATCAGATATTTGTGAAATATTTGTGAAAATGTCCTTGCAGTTTAAAAAAAAAAACGAGGGAGAGAGGGCAGGAGGGAAACATCCAAAAAATATTATCAGCAGAATGAGTTGCCAGCCAGCATTTTCTTTCCCCTAAGTTTTCCATTT
Organism: Malurus melanocephalus; assembly: GCF_030028575.1. NCBI lineage: Eukaryota > Metazoa > Chordata > Aves > Passeriformes > Maluridae > Malurus > Malurus melanocephalus. The sequence goes on from NW_026624414.1 coordinate 49,469, forward strand.
GGTGCCCATGATTCTCTAACCTGTCTCATTTAGCCTTAATGAACACGAGACATTTTTTTAGCATGCCATATGTGCTGTGGTCCTTAGGAAAAAAAAAAAAAGCCAGCAGCATCCAAATAACTTATTTTTTATGTTCCGACTCTACCCAATCATAATTTACATTTTGCACAGTTTGATGCCCATCTGCAATGTCTTTACTATCAGAAAAGGTAATAAGAAAGGGAGGGAAAAAGAAAAACAAACCWCAGGAATGTGTTGAATGAGTGACACAAGAAAAACTGGTTGGGGGAAAATAATTTTTGTCTTCGTGTCAATGAGGAGCTGACACGTGGAATCACAGAATGGGTTGGGAGGAACTTTTAAAGGTTTTTTTGTGATCTATTCCAACTTTTTGCGATCTATTCCACCCCCCTGCAATGAGCAGGGACATCTTCAGCAGGATCAGGTCACTCAGAGCCTCCTCCAGACTGTGGATGGTTCCAGGGATGGGGCTCCCACCTCTCTGGGCAGCCTGTGCCAGTGCCACCAAAACTTCCTCAGGCAAAAATTGACCTGAGTGAGGCTCTCTGTCCATAAAAGTCAGGATTTCTCTGAGGCCTTAGTGCCTCCTCCATGTAGTCTGACTCTGTAAAATGTGATATTTATATTTTGTTTTGAGGCTTAAGAATACTTCCAGCAGAGAAGATGTGCTGGGGATATTCCAGAGCAATCTCAGCTGATGTAATTCCAGCTTCACTTGGAATGCTGAGCCTGGAATACCACACTGTTGTCAGGAGGGCTGCTCTGAGCAGAGAATGTCTCCATGTGCCCAATTTGCAGTCAGAAGTGCAAATCCAACCCCAATCCTTCTGTCCCAGYTGAATCTGCAGAAAACTGCTCATGATTGAGATACAGCCTAAATAACTGTTTGTATAAATTTAGGGACTAACTTCTAATAGTCCCTAATGTATTTAGGGACTAATTTCTTCTTACAGATGCTGTGGGAAATGCTGTAAACCGCTTGCAGACAATAGAAAAAATCAGGAAAAAAAAAAATAAAAGAAGGGAATTGTTGAATATGTTGTGGAGGGTATGTGATTTGAGCAGCTTTAGGAGGTGCAGTGTTTAAACCATGAGGCAGAGCACGTAGAGTGGCTTTAGCCATTAGTGGAGAATAAAGGAGCAGCAGTGCCATGCCAGGTTCTACAGAAACAAGTGTGTATATATCAAAACAGAATTAATTTAAAATTATAACCTGAAAACATTTTGATTTGAGTGAGAGCCAGGTGCAGAACTGACCCACTGACCTTCCCTGAGTCTCTCTCCTGTGGCTGGCCCTGCTCAGAGAAATGGAAGATTTTTTTTTTCCTAGTTAATAAACAAAAAACTCCATTTGCTTCTTCAATTTCACTTCTGCTAAACACAAACCTGTGGCAGTGAACTGAGAAAACAACAGAATAAATAATACAGACAAATACATGGAGGAGTTCAATTATCATTTTCCCCCTTTGAAACTGCCTTTTAACAACTACATCTTCTGACTGGCAGCTTATTAATACTAATTACATTAGAAATATGCAACATAACTAGTGCACTGGTACTTTCAATTATCTTCCCTTGTCTTCATTCCTTCCCCCTCGCTCCCATCCTCCCTTTTCATGCCCCATAACCACCACCTGGAGCTGCAGCTCAGAGCCAAAGGAGAAAAAGCCTCTCATTTCTTGCACAGGCAGGAAAGGCCACAAAATATTGTGTGTGAGTGATTGTGTTTGTGTGGTGCTCACTGAGAGGAAATTCCAGCCCTGGCAGTGCTGGGAAATGGTTTGACTGCTGCAGGGAATTCTCTGTGTAAGTCCCATGAATTTCCTGTGAAGGTCCCATGAAGTTTTAGCACTTGAACTCCGTGATTTTGGGACTGACTCAACGATCCTGAAGGTCTTTTCCAACTTTGGTGATGCTGTGATTATATTCCATAATTCCAAGTTCCATTGGAGGTTTTGTGATGTTTCTGTGGATTTCCTATGGAGTCCCACACTGTTTCAGGCTGACACACCGTGGTTTACACATTTATTTTTTACAAATTTTTATAATTTTCACAGCTTTTCCAGAGCTTGGTGTCACCTCAGTGCTGATCCCAGGGAATTTTTGTGCTGGGTCAATCCAGGATGCCATTGGCTCCTCACTACAAAACCCTCACCACCCAAACCCACCACAATTATTTTTGGGAAATCTGAGGCTGGAGCAGCACTGACTGACCCAGGTCCTTGCTCACACCAAGCCCCCAGCACTGCCTCAGCTTTGTTTTAATCCCCACTTAATGAAATCCCAATTGCTTATGCAAATCAAAGCAGTGGAGACACTTAAACGTTATTTATAATTCCTGGAAACATTATGAAATCAATCATTCTGGTTTTTACAGCTTTTACAGTGTCATTTAGATATTTAACTTTTTACATTATTTTGCTGTAACAGTTTATGTAAGAAGACAAATATGTTTTGATTTTATTTTTTTTATATGAGCTTGCTGATTGCTAAAACATCTATGACAGTTGACATGGAAATCAGGGAGGTTTTGATTAGGCTTTTCTGATATGTAAATGTGTGTAAATGAGCTTTATATATATTTTAAATTTTTTTTTAAAGTTCTATTTAAAGAGCAGGCAATAGTATCCCACTGAAATTAAAGGCTTGGAAGTAATGTTTGTGTAAGATTGACTTTGAGATGTCCTGAACAGTGCTGGGAGGCAACATAGGGATAAGCAGGATCACCAAATACCTTGAGATTTATTTCAAGAGTATTTTTTGTATTTTTTTTTATCTGGTGCCCATAAAAAAAGCACTTTTGGGGTCACAGGGAGCTTGATTGGGTGCAGGTGATGGACATCACATCACCCAGTGGGGCTTGGAGCAGCAAGCACCCAGTGGGTGCTGCTCAGGCACTTTTTTGGCTGCAGGATTTCTCAGTAGGGAAGAAGCCCAGCTGATGGCAAATCCCACATCTGTCCTCCAAAAAAAACATCATTGGTACTGGTTTAAATCAGGCATTTGGCTCCTTGGACACAGGGAGAGCTGGCAGTGCTTTCYTGCAGTCCATCCCAGTCTTGGTCCTTTGAATCCACTGAGCTTCCCAAGTGGTTTCCCGAGTGTGAACAGAGGAATAATTAAATTTTGGGGTCCTTGTCACCTCTCCTTTCACTTTCAGCCTCAGAGAGCCAAGCTGTCATTTCCAAATAGCAATTTCGCTCTTGTGGAGCATTTACCATCTTCAAACCCCAACAAAAAGCCAGGATGGAGGAGATGCCCTGAAACCTGAGCTGTGGCTGRAGGTTCTCGTGGCTGGTCCATCTGCAGCCTTGGACCTCCCAATTCTGTTCAGTSTGGAGTTCAAAGCTCTGTTAATTCACCTGTTTTCTTTCATCTTCTGAAGTAAATTAGCAGCTATTTTAGTGGTATCACGATAAATCTGTAACATTTATTTTGAAAAGGAGAAAGGGCTTGGGAGATTACCAAGGTGTCCAGCTGTGATAATATTACCTGCCTTGTAAAATGCCGTGGGTGACTCAGAAGATGTAAAGCAAATTGAGGATTACATTWACTTCCTCCTGACTTGCTCAAATTATTAATTCAGTATCACCAGCTATCAAATAGAGTAGGGTTATTATTTTTTTTTAGTATAAATGAATAACTGTTTGTGATACACAGCCTGCAAGTAATTAAAACCTGGTTTGATTGTATCTCTAGTAGAGGTTGCTATGTCTTTTTTGGGATTTTTTTTTTTTGGTGTTTTCTTTATAATACAAGATTATAGCAGCCTGCATTCACATTCAGCCTAAATAGGCAGAGGAATGAGTGCTGCATAGCAATGTGGTTTTGTAATAGAATAGTTTTACCTTGGAGATTCACCAGTCCTTTTCAATCTCWCTGCCTCACTGCAGGGCAGATCTGTTCTGTGTCGCTCAGTGAGCAGAGATCCTGCTCACTTCCAGAGCTGGAAACACCATCCCTCTTCCCAAAATATTGCAGTCTAAAGCATCCATTGAAGTTTTGAAAGTTAATTTTTTTCCCAAACAGACAGCTGTAGTGGTATACAAATATCCATCTATAACATTARTTGTCAGTGTTGGAAGGTGCTCTGCTTGGCTTCTCTGCCTGCAGAGATTCCTTGGAAGGGCCCTGCTGACTCAATTTGCACAATTTTGAGGGATTCCATTGCTGGGTGAGCACTTGAGCCATGTCAGTAATTCTATTCCTGCCCCTTCAGCCCTGCTTTCTGCCTCTTCSCAAAAAATCTGAGYTCCYGGGGCTGTGGGAAGTGTTGCAGGGYTTCTTGGAGGACATGGCAGCGGCACTGATTTAGAAGAGGATGCTGACTCACAGCTCACATTAGCAAAGCTGGAGTTTGTGGATGGCACAAAACCATATTTAAATCTTTTTCAGCTCTCGTGTTCAGGCTGAAGCATTTTTCTGTGGTGGAGTCGTGGCCTTATTGATTATTCATTATTCCTTAACCTTGATGCACTAGAGCAGGGAGTAGAAAGAAAAGGTGGGAATGGACAGGAGTGGTTATAATTCACCAGAGTGGATAAAATGATATTTTTGGGATGAATCCTCTCCAGTTAGAGAGGCTCACACCATACCCTGAGCTCAACAGGGAGGCAAAAGGGAACAAAACAGATCAAAGAAATACAATTCTCTGTTGGGGCACAACCCTGAAGTGTCTTAGCCCCAGGATTGATGCAGAAATACAATTTTCAGTTCAGGCTCCCTGTTTAGTCAGGTTTGGGTGATCCCCATTTCCAGGGCAGGGTGGAGGATGCTGCAGCCCCTTCTCCTGCTGTTCCCAGCACAGTGAGATCACCTTTACATCCCATCCCCTCTTCCATTAGTCAGGAGCAATTTGAAATCGTAAAGAGCGCTGTAGCATTTCTGTTAATCAATAACTAACTGAGCTATTCWTTTTCCACTAATATATTCTTCTTTAGTGTGCAGGGAGTGAAAACTCATCGATGACCTGTGCTGATCCTCCCCAGTGCCCACAGAGGGTTGGTGCAGAGGTTTCTCTGGATTTTAGGAAGCGTTTGGGGTGCTTTGAGATGCCCCATTGGAGGTGGTGAAARATGCAGGAAAAGCTCTAAAACCCCTCTCATGGCTGTTTTATTGCTTCAAGAGCTCAGGTCGTCACCCCATGTCCTGCAGCTGAAAATRTCAGCTGGAAAATTCAACACCGACAAAATTTTGCAGGGCTCTGATAATGAGTTTAACAAATAATTATCTGCAGCACCTCTTTGTTTTATAGGAGTACGAGAGTTGATGAACTCGCTGTGCTACAATTAGGAGCTCATTAGCAAACAAAATTCAAGGGTAACAAATACCTTAAGGGGCTGTTTTTAGGAGTTTTTAATGAAATTGTGAGATCAGAGGAAGAGCAATGAGGAATTGTAAATTCCCRGAGATGCTGCACACCTCCTGCAGGAGCAGGGACAAGGCAGGGTCTGGAAGTTGGGGCTGAAGCTCGCTTTACTCGCCAGGGTTTGCACACACTTAGAAAGTTCAGTTCTTTCCCTGTCATAAGAAATGGCACTGAATCCCCACTTTATTTTCCCCAGCTAGTAAAATCCATGTTGTATTTCTATTCTGTTATTCAGTTTGAAGATTTTAGAAAAAAGGACACATTCCTTTTGCTGCTGTAAGAGGCATCTCAGAAAATAATCTCAGAAAAATCTCCTTTGTTTTGATTTTTCAAATTTTTTTTTTAGTCTCATTGAGAAAATACTAATCCTAGCAAAACTGGCAAAAAATATTTTTGGGCTGCTCTCAAAGCAACAGGAGAAACATTCYATGAATCCATGTATTCCATTGAAGAGTGTTTCCAGGAACTTTTTGCTGTTGTTTCTGTGCTTACTTGAGATGTCATTTTCTGTGGTTAACTCACCTGGTCTCCAGAAATCCATCCCTCATTCTCTCTGTAATGGATAAAGCAATAGGACAAACAGAGCTGGTTTTTTACCCTTGTCCTGAAAAACAAAATAAAAAAATTCAGAAAACGATAATAGGCTCCTAACAAAGCAGAGAGCTGGTTATCATYGGGGAGAATTAATCTTTGCCTTGATTGAGAACACCTATGCCAAATTACAGGCTACAATATCCATCTGCTTGCTGTTAGCCAGCAATATAGATTTATTGTGACATTTCGGGAGAAGGAGTAAGAAAACATACGAACAACTGTTGTGGTTCATTAGCCCTTTATTGGTGAAACGTGGCGCTGGGGGATGTGAGAGGTGCAGGGARAGACAATCCTTTGGCTGAAATTGCTGTGTTCCCAAGGACGAGCTCACAAATGAGCTGCTGCTTTTGGTCCSTGATGTCGTTCTTTGGGTTGGAAGTGGAGCAATTCAACTCCAGGAGATGGGAGAAAATGTTGGGGTTTTTAATCCAAAAGCTGCTCTGGACTYCAGGGTCACTTTTTTAATGTCAGGCAGACAAAACAATCTCAAGTTTCCTGCAGATCCTGGAGAGGGCAGCCAATGTCCCCTGCTCCTTCAGAGCCACCCTGGCACACCAAGGCAGCCCCACCAGGATCCTGCCTCCCCTGATATTCCCAGTTTAGCCTCTCACTCCAGTTGTCCCCATCACAAGCCCTTCATTCGTGAAGGAAAATCCATCCGTGTTGTCACTTTCTCTCAAGTGTTTATTTTTAATCCTCTCTGGGGGGCTGTTCCATGGGTACAAGCACACAGGCTGTTGATTTATTTCCAGTTAAGGCTCTCAGAATCAGGGTGTTAAAGCCTTCCAAAGCCAGCTCCCACTTCATATGGGAGAACCTTTGGAAATGCACTTTGGGTTTACGACACTGACTCGGCTTAATTTGATTTACGGTTCACTTAACCGATTATTTAAAATACCAGATGTGACACACGGTAGATTCAGCTGAAATATCACCTCACGTCCAACATATGGAATCTGCTCTCCATATGGGGAGGTACRGAGTGTCCCCCATCTCCATCCAAGAGCAATCAATTTGGTTTTGAGAGGAGAGGGAGGTGAGTGGGACACGAGGTCCCTCATTTCTCCTGTAACCTTTGCAGCAGCTGATGTGATTTCTCTCTGTTGCATGAGAGAAAAATGTGAACTTCTGAAAACGCCAGAGGCGAAGGGTTTGTCACATGTAAAGCATTTGTTGCTCGGTGTTTGCTGATGTTGGGTGAATTCTTAGCAATTGTTGGAAGTGCAGCAAAGGCAGGCGATAAAATAGTGGCGGGGATGTGGAAGATCCCAACAGTCTGCTGAGACCTCCCTCCTTGTCCCTCACCCCCTGCATTTATCCTTTGGAGCAGGATGACGTGTTTAGTCCAAAAAAGAGCGATGGAAACGTGATTAATTCCAGGAGTGCCTCTCGTTCAGCAGCCAAGAGTGTTTTCTCCTTTTGGGGTACATCAGCTGCCCATCGTCCGTTCTTTTGAAGTTTATGGCCCGAGATTCCTTTGTGTCAGGGCAGGGCCTATCTAGGGCACTCATCTAGACCTTAACTATTAAAGAAAGATTAAAAATTAAACTTCCAGTAATGCARGAACCTGAACTTTGAACTCCCCTGTGTCAGTGGAATGTTAATCTGATCTCAGCAGTRCCCGATAAAGTCGATCCGTCTTCCTCGCCTGGTTAATTTTTAATCATTTCTATGGAYAGAAGGGCTCTGGTGGATGGGACTAAGAGGAGACTGCCTTCTCCCAGCCCCAGATCCCAGAAATGGGGGAGCAGCATGTCCTAAACTCCTCCCATGATTTACATTCTGCATTCCAGCCCTGTGTTTGTTTACCCAGCCTTGGTGTGTAGGCGTGTTCTCCCAGCTGATGCTCGAGGGTAGTGGCACACAAAAAAATCTGCTSGTGTGCACGTGTTCACAGGCTGCTGTCAGGCTGTTAATGGGAACAGTATTTCCTAGGTCTGCAGCAAATGTTTGTAGCAGCTCTAGCTGGGAAAGAGGGTGGATGCGTTCAAAACCAAAAAGGCTTTCGGCTGTGGTTCTGGGGTGGTTCAGTTTGGTTTCAATCTCAAAGTTGTTAGAAATATTTCAAATTAACTTTTRAATCATTGTTKTAGARATGTTCAAAATATTGAAGATGATCRAAGATAGTATTTTGATTATATTATATCAAAATATAATATTTTGATTTTGCTATCAGTGAATTTTGCAATATTTCTGTTGTTCTGCCTCAATGCTRCGAAGCCAGTGAGGGTGTCAAGATTGATGCCCGGTGTCAGCACAGCTGGATTTTACCATCAGTGGGAAGGGAGKGGAWTCAGGGATTTTAAAGCTCATCTCTGTTGCATGGACAGTCCCAAATTAGTGCTGGGATGACAGTGAGTCCAGGCTCTCAGTGACCCAGGGCCATTTTAGCCAGAACCTTCCTTGCTTTGCCACCCTCTCACAGCTGGAAGGGAATGGGATGACTCTGTCAGTGCCTCTGATGGGGTTTGGGGGTCCAGGCAGTGAAGAAATCAGCCAAAGTCCCTAAAGTGTGCTCCTGATGGCCAGAGAATCTCAGAAAAGTCAGAATTAGAGGGGGCCCAGGTGGCTGCAGGGGGGGAAATGTTCCCTTAAACACAGACTTTTCAGAGTCTGAGCTGTCAGGCAGCTAAAGGGCTTTCAGAACCTAACCCCAATTAATTATCTGTGTGTAGAACAAAGCTGGATCAGCAAGAAAATGCAGAAAAGATGAGGCAAGATGCTGCAGATGCAATACAGGGAACAGATGTGTGCTCCTCTATCCCTGGATTATCCCAACATGTGCATAACTCATTTGGGCAGCCGTAACCTGGAATAACATTGAATTCCCGTGTTTTTTTCCCAAGGTGGGGTGTTCAGAACCACCATCTCAGATCCAATCCCTCCATGCCTGCCTGTCCAGTGCCCTTTGGGGCAGCAAATTCTGTCTGGCAGCTTTGGAGGTGACAGCTCTGTGGAAATAATTAGCAGAAATGCAAATCAACACAAGCACATTTTTTAATACTTCATGCCTGGAGCTGTGCTAAACTTAGCAGTGATGAATAAACAGCACCAGCCTTCCCCTCCTTGAAAGGACAAAGAGCCTCCTGGTATTTGGGATGTCTCTGGTACTTCTGCTCTCTCGGTGTAGCCAACCTTGAACATTTAATAACTCCCCTCAAAAATTAGCGAGATTAATAAATGTTGAATGTTTTCACTGCTGAGCCTTGGAGGTGTACTTAGCTAACATCTCTCTCTGCAACWGAAAAGCTGGGAAATTACTCCTGGTTAATGACGGTGAGATACTCGTGTAATCACCTTATTTCAGGAGAAAGACTTTTAAATAAACTCCCAGAGACTCGTGATAAAATAGCAGGGACTGGCAGTGGTGAAATATGAGCTTCTATCATTAAACCATTCKCTCTTAATTAGTTTTTATTTGCAATATTGACAGCTAATCTCCTCTCTCTGTTATACCTGCACGACTCCCAGTGATTGGCACAGTGCACTGTAAAAGCAGCTGAAGACATCATTTGGTCCTTAACACGTGCGATTTTCAAACCACACAGGATTTTTTTAGGAAAATTAAGGTATAGAAGATGTGTGACTAAAAAAGTCAGTAATTCCAGACCTGACCTTGATTTCCCCTGGTTTAGAGGTAATGAGAGATTTATGGGATGCAGCCCAGTAAGGCTTTAAAAAAAAAAAARRGGGKGKGRKAYAMWWTTGTCTGTCTTTCAGCRYTATCAATTTTTGGTGAAAATAAATAAATAAATAGGCAAATAAATAAATAAGTACCTTTGCGTTTCAACAAGGTGACATTTGCTGATGTTCACTAATTTAGGAGAGACTGATTTATGCATGTTTAATCTTCGCTAATGATGACTCCAGGGCAAGAAATGAAAATAAGTGCAGTTAATAATACGTGTATATATTATTARCACCTTTACTGATGGTGAGGGGCCTGTTCTTGGTAGACAAATGTAGACACRATTTGTGGGAGATCCAAATGACTCAGGGCTGTCAGAACCTCTCTTTTCAACTCGAAACGTGGAGAGAAGGGATATTTGGACAGTAAAGATTCTCAGCTGATCAGCTGTTAAAAGTTGTATGAAAACTGTAAGTAAACATAAGGAACCAGGCTGTTTTTGTGTTTTGGGACGCTCTGTGGCAATAAAATTGTCTATTTGGGTTATTGTTACACCCTGATTGTGGCTGGCTCCTCCCCCTGCCACATAAATATTGAGAGGGATGCAACCCCTGAATTCAGCCCTGAATGCTGACAGACAAAACTTATTGCGAATATTAATGCTCTTGCTCTAATCATCCCGCTCTTTTTTTTGTGTAATTTACTCGATCAGGGAGTTGGAATTCCCTCCTAGCTGCTACAGATTCGAGCATTTATGCAAAATCCTCCAGTCTGGAGATTTACAGTGGATTATCTACAAATATTTGAATACATTAGTGCAGCCCTTTGAATGCATTCCCTTTATTTACATACAGAACAAATAACGRGCGACTTGAATGACAGCGCTGTAATTCCATCAAGGAGCTCCTGTCCTGGGAAACCACGGGAATAAACCCTTAAGAGGCCCCTGGGTTTGGTGGAGCTCTGCCTGGAATTACGGCTCTGTTACCTGGATTTCATTCATTTTTTTGTATTATTAAAAAAAAAAAAAAAGCCACAGTTTTATAAATCGTGGAGTTGGTGTTATGCTTGGAAGAGGGAAGAGCCAGAGAAAGGTGGAGATGAAGGGATTTTCTCTTACCTCCTTCTCCCACAGCCCAGGCAAAACAGGTATTTTCTATACCCATCAGTGCAGCAGCTGATCAGAGAGAAAATTTTGGATTTAGGTTGTTGATGGGGCAAGGGAAGGTTTGCTGAGATTGGTGGAGGAGTTTGAAGAGCTCCTTTCCATCAGAGCTGTCTGGCCTGAGCACAGGTGACCCCGTATCCGTGGTTTTTTTGGGAAGTTCTTGTTGTTTGCATCACCTGATGGAGCTGCAATGCTCACACTCCATCCCAAATTATCGTGGTACGTCGGTGGGGATTGACCAGGAAGAGCAACCCGGGCTTGGTTTCTCTTCCAAATCTTCCTCCTGGTAAAAAAAAAGGAGAATCAAACCCAACCCAAACCCATCTGGCTTTCCTCTGTAGCAGGAGAGATGGGTTCCTGCCGATCCCAGAGGCACAGCCCTAACAGTTTCCATGGAATAGTCAATTATCTGTTTCATTGCACAAGCCAATATCTTCCCTCAAAAAGATGTATTAAGGTATTTAGCCATTCAAGTGATCCATCTGGCTGAGTGTTTGGAGATGCTCTTTAACTTGATTTATCAGGCCCAGAAGTGGTGTCCTTGAAGCTTCTGGGCTGGTGTGGGATTGGCCATGTCCCTTTTTGTAGGGACAGGGCTGGTGACCTTCAGTTCCTGGCAGGAGTGGGGTCAGTGCCACCAACCTCTCTGCCAGGAAAGCCTGGTGGTGTGAAATTTAAAAATTGTTGCAGATGAGGGCTGAGGAGCCACCGGGTGCTTGGAAGGAGAATGTAAGGAAGCCCCCAGGCAGCAGATCCCCAATAAGAGACTGTCCTGTTCTCCAGCAGGATCTGCACCTAAATCCTGGTGGAGTCTGGCTAAACCCCTGCAGCCTGAGATTGTGCATTGCCCTCAAATCTCCTCTGCTCATAAAACACACATTGCAGCTCCAGGATCCCCGTTATCCCCGTTCCATTGGGTACCACCTCTGGCACAGCTGGGATGTGGCACAGTCCAGTTCTGGGGAAGGCTCTTTTCTCACCTGCTCCTCCTGTTTTGTGCCAATCTGGCTGCACCGTGTCCCTGATGATTTAGGATTTAAAATTCTCTATTTCCATGTCTCTGTACCCCTGTGATCCTTCAGTGTTTAACTCCAGACTCCACAGACAGTGCTGAGYTCCTGCTCTCCCATTTTTACACAAAACAATTCCTCTGCAGCCCCAAASTCAAGGACACCTCMCTGKGCCAGGCCCCAAGAGATGGAAACAACAGAGAATTGGGGGAGCCAAGTTGGAGTCAATGAGTGCATTGGCTGAGCTGGAATTGGAGGATTCAGCCCCGATGTGMAAATGGACAAAAGTGAGAAAGGGTGAAAAAGCTGTGAGCCATTGTCCATTGTGGGTGTGGGACTGCCCTGGATGGCCCTGCAATAAATAGAAACTGCTTTTTATTCTCTGAATTTTGTCCACCCTTTGGTTTAGGTAAACTGGACTCAGCACCACCCCCAGGAGAGGGTGGCAAAGGCCCCCCATAAAACAGGGAATTGGGATTGGGACATCTTTGGGTCAGGCATCGTCACCAATTGCTGTGATGATACAACCCCAAAGCCTTGGGATGCAAAAGGAGAGGAAAACCCTCCAGGAAACTGTTGGTTTCCTGGGAAAAATCACAAGGCARGACCCATCTGAGTGGCAGCCTGGGAATGTGTGTGACACAGGAGCAGCTGGAATGACACTGTGCCATGTTTACATCCTCAAAGTGCATGTTGAGACAGGAGCATTTCCTGCAGCACAAGTAAATTGAATCAACACTGTAATATTTTAATTACTTAAAAACTTCAGGCGAAGTTCTACTTGATTTTCTTCTGGGCTATCATCCAGCTTTGCAGGATAAATTCTTTAAAGGTAAATTRTTAAATTAAATTAGGCTTTGGTTCCCGCTTGCTGCTCTTTTTGAAACTGAAAACTGCCACTTGACAATGATTTGTTCTTGTCCTCTCCCCCTTTTTAAAGGGAGGACTGCAAGGAGGTGTAAGTATGAATGCATTTCTTAGCAAGTGGAGTTATATATTTAATATAATCCCAAACAGATTGTCTACTCAAACACTGTTCATTAAATGAACTGTCTGCAAGTGTGATTTACAGTGTAACGTGGTCATGGCGATGTCTGTGTGTATTTAATAACTGCACAGTAATAGCTTATTGGCAGGATTGGTAATTTGATTTTGGAGTTTTATCTTATTTTTGAGTTTCTGGACCATGAAATCCTGCTGTCTGACWCACTTTTCCATTGCTTAATCTCCTGAGATTTGTGTAAAGAACAACGACTTTCCTTCTTCCTGAAGACACAGTGCCCTGCTGTATATTTTTTTATTGCCACCCCCCTCAGTGCTCACAGACCCCCCTGTCACATTTATGGGCTCAGCACTGCCCTATAAAATGCAGTAATGGACCAAAATATTGACATTTAATGAGCTAAGAGGTCCAGTCACGGAGAAAATAAAATCTTCCAGTATTGCATAAGCGCAAAAATTCTCAAGGATAATTTTCTGCATAATCTGTTGTTCTGTATTTAACTTTCTGAGCTTTCCTATCGATTCCAAGTCAAAACTCCCTTATTTAATATACTTAAGGAACAAAACCAGTAATTCTTATTCCACACAGAGACTTCTAAGTGTGCATTTTTCCTTGTGGCTTGCACGTTGGGCAGGTCTGCACCTGGATCCACCCAAATTATGCTGCATTTGTGTTTTCTGAACCTTTGAGAAACGGTTTTAGAACCAAATGTTGACAATKTTTTTTCTGTGGAGCAGTRTGATTTCAGCTGCTGCTGTGCCAATGGAGAGCTGGGGGACATCCCATAACATGTGGGATGTCGAGGAGAACACACTTTAATTCACTGGTCACTATTTTAGTGTTTTTCTGCCCAGTGGAAATCTATAAAGGCATGTTTGAATCAGCTGATTGTTCATCCAGGGTCAAAACTGAAGTCCTTGCTTTAAGGATTGTAATTAGCTTTACCCCTGAAATCACACTCTTTAAGGCTTCAATTATTTAAAATCATGTAGAAATTGTTATAGATACAGATTGCCTCCTGTGCACACTGCTCTTTTGGTAACTGGAAATTTGGGCAAGAAAGGGATGAAAGCATCAAACTGGTGAGATGAGAGGAAACCCAGATTTGGGTGTGTGACTGCACGAAGTGAGGGAGGCACTGATGTCTTGAGTGGAATTCCATGGCCTTGCTTAACTTCTCAAGGATTTTATAGATTTCCTCTAATTTTAGGTGTTTCTTTTTAATTTAAAGAGTTGGTAACGAGAGCCTGAGAGGTTGGTGAGCCTTGAGCTGCTCTTTGTGTTGGTGTTTTATCAGTGGTAGCCTCTTTCCTCTTATATCTCTGTACACAATAACAGTTATCTCGCAGGCTGGGTAATTATTTGATGCCTGTAAATGTGTTATCTGTGTGCTCTGAGGTTTTCTGTCAGGTGATGAATGGAAACTGCAGGGGATTTGTAAAATTGGTGCTGGGTTGGGGGAAGAAGGAATTTGGCTGCATTTCCACCACCCACGCTGTCACCACACGGTGACTCACCTTTGAAGGGTTCTTGTCCTGGGAATTCTGGTTTTTACTCTTCTAATTGATCCACCAAAGGGTTCAAAATCATCAGGGCTGTGTAGCAGCACCCCAGGCAGGAGTGAGGATCCCCCAAAGCCAGCAGAGCCCCGACCTGCAGAGTGGGCAATGTGCAAAGCAGTGTTGTGCTTGTACCCGCTGCCATCAAATCAAAATGCTGCTGTTTTCCAGCTCCTCAAGTGTTTCAGAGTTAAAAATTGGCAGTGAAAATTCAGGAATCTGGTTCCCCAGGTGCCAGGAGAAGAGCTGACTTGCTTTGCCGCTGTGGCTGATACAGACAGGACATGGCAGAGGATTTCAATGTGCAGGAGCTTCAAATCCATGGAGCAAACATTGCCACAAAAACCCACCAGCCAGAAACTGCTCTTTCTTTTCCCTTCCTTTCATTTTCCCTTCTTTTCCCCCTCCTTTTCCCTCTTTTCAAAGCCCTGTGCATCCGAACACATCTGGTAAAAGCAGCAGGAGCTGCTCTTTGGTTTGGGAGGGGACCAGCTGCCCACAGAGAAAGGTGTGCTTGGAGGGGACTGGGTGACACCGAGGACTCCAAAATTAATTTTGGCATCCCAGGAGGAGGGAGGTTAAATTAAACCTCATCTGCGTGAGGTTTAACTGTAGAGCTCAGCTGAGCTGGCTCTTCCATCCTGCCTTTGCACTCTGCCTTCCCAATGTGCCATCCAGTCCTCCAGAAACTGCAGAAATCATCCCTTTGATCCTCATCCCTGTGCTTTGTCCTGATTTTATTGACTCTGCAGCAGAGCCTGGGTCTGAATCTGTGTTCATGGAGCACACTGGGCACCCAGTCCCAGTTCATATTCAATATTTGTCAGGGAAACTCTGCCTCCCCTCCTGCAGCCATCCATCCATCTCTCATTCCTATTGATAATCCTCTTCTTCTGGGACCCACACACGGACCCCGTTTGCTTTTTAACTGATCACAAATGAGACAAACAAATAACAAAACTGCAAAAAAAAAAAGCAAAGCAGAGCAAAATAAACACAAGCCTGCCACTTTCTGCTGATAAATGTGCTCTCTCCTCATCCCTAAAAGGCTGTTGTACATAGTCAGGGCATAGTCATGCCCATAACAGCCCCCAAATTGTCCCTCCCCACTTCTCCACATCTCATCTGTCTCTGGGTCTCTCAGCTGTTCTTATCTTAATGGAATTTTTCCTTACAACCCAGGAATGGTACCAGAGGGCCCTTGCACGTCCCAGGCAATGCTTCAGCGTGCATATTCCAGCCCTGCATTGTCATATGTTGCTATAAATAGCTCTCACAAAGAGTCCATATTTCTGCAGAGATTCACCTGTCAGCTCCTAACAATGGGAGCCGTGCACAATGGGAAAATAGAACACCAGCTCCATCAACCTTTGACAGACTAATGGGGGTTATTTGACTTTCAATTTTTCATTATCGGGTTTGGCGGCCGCAATCGTCGCGCTGAGAAAACACAAACTGAGGGTGTGCCCGCTGACAGCACAGGGCAGGGAACMAGCTGCTGGTGTGCCAGGGGCTCAGGGATCTCCATCCTGCCCTTTCCTGCCCTGTTGGGATCGTTGGAAAAGAGTGGGATGGTTTTCTTTYRGGCTGGGAGAGCTGGRGAAGAGAAGGTTGTGTGGAARTATCRCAGCRCCTTCCAGGATCTGARAGGGGYTAMRGRGATGATGGATCAGGAACTTTGCATTGGGAACTGGAGTTATGGGAACAAGCTAAAAGGGAGGAAATTTAGGTTAAATATCTTTTTTAATTTAGGTTAATATTCTCAGGGTGCCCAGAGAAGCTGTGGCTGCCCCATCCCTGGAGTGTCCAAGGCCAGGTTGGATGGAGCTTGGAGCACCCTGGGATAGTGGGAGGTGTGATCAAAATCAAGATGATCTTTGAGGTCCCTTCCATCCCAAACCATTCCATGATTCTATTGCTGAAAAATCCCTCACCTGAGTTTCCTGAAAGGGTGCTCCCTCTGCCTTTCAGGCTCTAAGTCAGAGCCTGATTGCTGAACTGAGGCTCATCACTGTCCCTCTGCCTCCTCAGTGTGTCCCTTGTCCTCACTTTGTCACCGTGCTTTTGTAGGAACGGCTTTTTTTTGGGAGGTGACATTGTCACAAGGCAGCTGCTCTCAGTGCAAAAGGTGAATCACTCGATAAACATTCCAAAATTAGCTCAGATTTGCCACTGGCAAAAAAAAATTCCCCATGAGGGTTGCAAATGCAGTGGAAAGGTTAATTTGTGATGTGAAAAGGCGGCTATTTACACCAGGACAACTGTCCTGGAATAAAACCTGGCAGCAGTAAAGGACAACAAGCTCCTCGAAATCACTGCTTTTACCACAAAGTAATTATCCAAGCCCAGCTTGATGGGCCCTTTGCAGAGCCCACACTGGCTGTTTCCAGGGGGAAATGGAACATTTAACCTTTTTCCTGGAGGAGATACAGATGGAGTGCCCCACATTTCTCCTGAGCACTCGGTCAGTGCTGGAGGTGCCCAGCTCCTGTTAAACTCTTGTTTGTCCAAGCTGAGTCAGTTTGGACATGGAAATATCCCATAAATAAGAGGAATCTTGGAAGTTTTAAGTCATGCAGATGGCAGGGGTTAACCTGGAATCACACAGCAGACACAGCTGTCCCTGCAGAAGGCAATGCCCAGGCCCTGTTGAGCATCTGCTGCCACAAAAGACAGCACCTTGGGGAAAAAGATCTAAAAATGGATTTTCAGGTAGTCAATGTCCCTCTAATTACTTCAGAATTGGTGCCAGCAGAGGGAAACTCTTCTAGCATGAGCCTCCATGTGATTCAGCAAGAATGGGCTGGCTTGAGGACCTTGATCCACTATCCAAGCCTAAATCCTGGTGGCTTTTGTATCTAAGGGATGTCCAGCACATTTAAATATAAATAACTGCCTGGCTCTGTTCAAAATGTAATTTAGCACTGGCTTACCTTTATAATTAAAAAATCTTACCCTAAAAAATCACAAATTATAGAAAAACCTGCTTTAATGGGAACCACAGTTTAAGATACTCGAGGACCATCCTCCTCTACAGATACCAGCTTAGTCCAACAGCTTAGAAAAGGAAAATTTCTTTGTTTCCTTCTGACTCTGGCACAGCAGCTGCAGGGATTAATTGAACTCATGAAATCTATTGATTTTCTGTAGCTGTTATTAAAAAAAAAAAAGGCACTTTTGCACCCAGTGAAAGGTATGACTATCACTAAATTGTGTGCAATAAACCAACACGGCTCCGGTCTGTTGAGAAACCCGCAGTCCCATTAGTCTCCTAATTTTTATTTCAGAGCACAGAGACTTTTATTGTGTTACTGAAACTTCTGAGATGGTCCTGCTGTGCCATCAGCCTCATCTCAAGGGAGAAACCTCCACGATCCCAGAGTTTCTTCTGTGGATCAGCAGGAGAAATGCTGGATAAGCCATGAGGAGCTTCTCATTTCTGCAGCTAAAACCTGCTCAGCAGAAAAGCCTGTGTTCTCTATCTCCATGCAAATTCCCACGTGGGCAGCAGCAAAATGGAATTAATTTTAGAAGGTTTGAAGTATTCTGCATGAGATAAGGCATTAAGGTTTTTATTGCTGACCTCCCCGCTGGTAGTTCAGTAAAAGCAAAGCTGCCTTCACCAAAGTCTGCCCCACKCAGAGWGKTTCCAAGAGTTGCATTTGTTYACAACATTAAATAAATTACCARTCTTTATTTTTAGGCACAGTCACATTTATATAAAATCCAGGTTGTATTTTAAGACCAGACCAAAATTCAAAGACTGGAATGTAATGTTTTTCATCTGAAGGTATCTATCTTAAAATATTTTGCTTATGTAGTGGTGGTGGCAGCAATTCATATATTGCTTTAAGGCTTTGTTACTCATTTCAGTGATGAGGCTATGGATTGTGGCATCTCTGCTAAAAAATGGAGTTAAAGAAATCCCATTCCCCCTACAAATTTCTTGAGTTCTTCATTAGCAATGTGCATGGTTATTCAGCAGGATATGTTGTGTCCTGCACTCTGTGGCTGGAAATAATATTTGCAGAGTTGCACAGTTTTTTGACCAAATGATTGAGCTTTCAGTGACAAAAAACTTTCAAAATCGACTTTATTTTAAATGAGAGTTTGTCTTTCCACACAGTGGAGCTGTGTGGGCTGAATGTTGGGACTGGTTTGTTTTACAAGTGGCGCTTAACTGAGCCTGTGTGAGGCTTGGCCTGAGAGAGAGGAGGAGAAGAATTGGGAAAATGTTTTTAGGAAGAGGAATGGGGAAAAAGGTTTTTAGGAAGAGGAATATTGTCCAAATGCTGTCACTGGTGGAAAAATTGGAGGTGGAGAAGGGTAATTCTTGCACTGCCCAGGCTGAAGGAAGCTTATTTCAGTGTCAGAATTATCTTTTGATGTCAGGACTCTACGCTGGCTTCCTGTGTCTTTGCCGCTCAGCTGGCACCCTGTTTCGGTGGTCCTGCATGCCAAAAAGGGTTTCTAATGACGCAATTCTTTAATTAAATTCCAGGCTGTGACTGATCTGTGGGGCCAGTCACCTGTCCTCTTGTCCCTGTCCCCTCCTGGCAGCTGTGGTGGCTCCAGAAGATTCTGTCCAACTCTCCCTGTGCAGCAGAGAGTTGGTTACAGAAAACACTGGGGCTGGCTCAGGTTTAATTACCATTAAATTGAAGCAGCAGCTGTAGCATTAAATTGCACATTCCAAATGAAGGGAGAGGGGATGTTAAACTTAATGACCTGAAGGAATCACTCAAGGTGCAGGAATGGGGATTGATCTGGAGGACCTGTGGTTTGCAAAGCCAGGAGGGACCCGTGCAATCACCTCCTGTGACCTCCTGAAGGCCACCCTGGGTGTATCTCAGGAAATATCCACCTGTGAAATGCAGCTGTGCAACGGTGAGGAGCGCACTTCAACTCTCARTAAATCATTTCCAGTTGTTATTTTYACTCTGGCGATTAAAATGCAGCATCTGATTTCAAGCCAAAGCTTGCCCAGCTCAATTCCCAGCTCCTGGATTGTATCATAGCTCTGCTTATTTCATAAAGAGGCTGCAATTATGGAACTTCAGTGTCCTGGAATAATCAGCTGGGATCAACTTGTGCCCTTTCCTTTCTTCTGATAATGCGAACAGATTGAGTTCCTTCCTTTTTGCACTGACCACATTTATTTATTATTTATTATATTGATTATATATTTATTATGCATTCTTTATTATTATTCCTTTAATCATTCTTGTGGCTGTTTGATGCAAAACCTAACGTGGTTGTGGTTGTACCAACTCACATCAACAGTGTGATATAATCTTTCTATTCCCCTGTGGCTTTATTCTGCTGACACCATCAGGGAATGCATTAAACCCTTCACTACAATGGCAACACCTGGTCTTTATTTCTAAGTTTTTTTTCCTGTATTTTAGTCCCTTTCTATCCCAAATAGACCCTTCCAGCCTGTAAAAGTGCTGTACATGCTTTGTTCCCAGGATTCAGTTTATCCTATTTCCTAATTAGGATTTAGGGCTCATTCAGTAGCTGTAGTGTGGAGCACATAATGCTTGCTTGTGTTGATCTTATCAGGTTGCTTTGAATCAATACCTTCTCCACTTCATTATTTACCATTCTCCTAATCTTTGTCAGTCATTTGACATTTTTATCAAATAATGTTTTCGTATTTTCTCCCAGCTTGTTGATAAAAATGTTGTATAGCCGAGGGTCAATTACTCAGGGTCCTTGCAGGATCTCATTAGAAACACCCACCACTCTGTGATTCCTCTGTGGAGTGACTGAAACACAGTAAAATCAAATGAATTGATTAGTGAAGTGCTATAGGAAACAGTGACAATTAGGGAACTGCCACATTAAACAGTGCTGAGCTGGTAGAATTCAATGCTGAACCACGCAGTGCATTGTTTTTTAAGAGAATTTTTATAAACCCAATAGAGAAAATAACTTCTTGTTATAATACAGTTGTTCTGGGCTGTGACTTTTTAAGGCAGAGTTTTTTATATTGGATGAAGCTTTGGTATCAACACAGCTGTGATTTTCTAAAGGTTGTGGCTTATTTCTGTTCCTTTTTGGTCTCATTTTTTCCTCGAGGGAATAAATATTCCCCCTGAAAGGCAGAGCTGAACCAGCAGCAGGGGAGGGTTCCCCACACAGCTGGGACATCCTGACACAATGCCTTCTGTCTCTGCAGCACTTTGTGCTGTCATTTAAATGCAGTGGCTGAGGATGGGGAGATGCCTGGCTGGAAATTCAGATTTCTGAGGATCAGCACCAGGAAGGGCATCCCAGGGGATGCTCAGCACAGGCACGTGGGGTTGTTGAGTTTTGGGTAACAAGGTGCTCTTCCTTCACAAGTTAACATGGAAAAAAAAGAGTTTCCATAAATCATAAACACAAGCACAGCTGTTGGGCAGGGTCTTGTCAACCTCATTGCATTTACAGCAGAAACTTTGCCTATTTTAGTCGTGTAGATTACGGGATGTGATTTTTCACGCTCTGTAATATCAAGCCAAACCCTACCAAGGAAGCTTTGTTGCCTCAAGACTAATGAGGTTGTAAAACTCTACCCATAAAATCAGAATAATAGTATTCCCTTGCATCACAAGATTGCTGTGAGTACATATGTATATTCTGCACTCACGTGGCCGAATAATATGAGAACAAAACTTCATTTATTCACGAGAAGGACAAGCGTCTGCAGTGCACAAGGTTACAGGTAAAATCCCAAGGTTTTCCACCTTGCTGTGTAAACAGAGAGGAACACCAGCACAGTTCATTTTATACAGTGAATAATACAACGTCAATTATTCCTGAAATCTTTATTTGTCTTTCCACGCAGTTATCTGCCATGGTTTCCTTTTGTATGTTTTCATTTGTTTAATTAAATTATGTTTGGTCTTTCTGGAGTCCTTTCTGTCCCTACTTGTTGTGGACATTTATTAATAGTGTCACTTGGTTGATAGTCTGTTAATTTTAATCTCGTCTGAATTTGATTATCTTTATCTATTTACACTTCAGAGGCTTTTCCCTGAATTCAGAAGGACTCGTTCTCCCTTTCCTCCGCGTCGCTGCGTGCGCTCTGCGTAGGTGCTTTAATGGCATTAATTAATCAAGAAGCAGTGCAACAGAGGAAGGAAAACACCACAAATGAGTGCTGCCAATTGGTTTGCAGAGCCCCATGAGTGACCCACACTGGTGGCTGCTCTGGCATCGCCATCCAGAGCAAACCAAACCATCAGCAGCTCTTCCTTGGCACCCATCCCTTTGGCTCGAGGTCAGGTTAGGGTTTTAAGCTCTAATCTCCAGTGCTTTATGTTTCTGAAACCCTGTGATAGCACACAGTGGAAGTACTTAAAAAACCCCAGTCACTGCTGGACGTGTTCAGCAGCATCGTGTCAGTGTTTAAATGAGTTTTGTCAGCTCTCAGGTGTCTGGTTTTTTTCTCGGGGCAGCAGGTCTTGCTCTCTCACCTTGTTCTGCTTTTAAGTTTCTAGAGCTTGGAGTTGTTGGAGGAAAAACTTTCAAAAATTGGGCTGGAAATACTCCAAGCTCTCTCTGCGAAACAGAAGTGTAAATATAGACAATCAAATGCATTTATTTTTAATTCCATGATCGCTGCTCCCTCTGTGAAAAAAGGTTGGAGGGAGCCAGGGAGAGCTCCCTTCTGAGGGACCTGGCTGGTTTGGAAACTGCTGGGTGCCTCCAGGAGTAAATAAAACCTTGTCAGGGTGGGGGAATGGAGCAGAAGATGTTTGTGTCCAGCTTAGGTGGAATTTATGGCAGTCGGGATCTCTTGTGTAAGATGGGGAAAGACCCCTAGGTAGAATTTAGGTTTCTGAAACACACAAAATGCTTTTTTTTTTGGCTACCAAGCAGCTTTTTTTCAGCTGGTTTTGAACAAATACAGTCAGTTCTCCTTGTTTATCCATTTTTAGTAGGAATGGAGTGGACAGAGCACTCAAGGTAGGGCACATCAATGGGGCTGAGCTTCTTGTGCAGGAGAGAGCTCCACACGAGGCACCCGAGCCTCCTTGTGCTGAGTGGTATTTTTTTCCCTGGAAATTTCAATTGCATTAAAAATTCACTGTCGGTTCGCCTTGATCCATATCGAGAAGGGAAATTCTTCTTTCTCAGCTCTGGATTTATCTGTGGGCTTTGGGAGTTTTAAGCACCTCACACCCAAAGGATTGTTGTCCAATTAATCCAGGTGTTTCTTTACATTGCACCAGTGAAGAGAGCGAGAAGAAAACAGATCTCTACACCCCTGGCTATTCAAAGAGATAATCTGTAATTATTAGGAAACGCTGCTGCCAGTTGCCTCCTCTCTCTCCCAGTGGAGGCAAGGGGCAAGGATCACACACAATCACCTTTCCTCATTTTATCTAACAAGGGTGAAATTCCACTGTCAGGCGTGTTTTCCAGTTTAAGTCGTGATGTACAGCAGATTGTTATGCACGATTATAAAGCCTAATAAATTTCTCACTGTCTCATTTTCCCTGGTTGGCAGAAGTCAGGGGTTAAATGCCATTTCTGGTGGTGAGGTGAGGTGGAGAGCTGCACTTACAGCACACAGCACGAGACTGCAGCTCCCCTAAACTCTGGGTCAGGAATATTTGTGCCAGCTAGCCTGGTGGAGATTTTCCAATTTCCCAGTTTTTCTCCCATTTTGGGAGCTCAAAAGCTCTGGGTGTGGGGGTCAATTCACCGAGCCTGGCCTGTGGCTCCGAGCCTGGGACTCGCTGGTGCCACAGAGGGGGAAATTAGGAATGGTCATTCCAAGGAATTTGGTTTGCTCCTTGCAAGATGAGGTTCCTTGGTCACTTTTTTCCATCATTCGTTTTGCTCTCACATCAGCAGCTGATAATGTGTGAGCAATACAACATCTGTCTGGGTTATCCAGAGTACGTGGCAGTGCCTGAGGYAGRGCYGTGCTACTCCTCTAAAATTAATAGRAGATGAATTCTGAGAGCAAAACGAGTGAATTAAGATTTGTGAGGGCTCTATCAGCTGCTCCTTGAGTGCTGTAACCCACACTGATGTTGGCTTTCACCAAAGGGAAGGAAAGCTTTTGTGGTTTCCATATTTGTTATATCAGCAGTTGTTCTGCAGGGTGTGGTAGGAAATGTTTAATGTAGGGATGATCAGAGGGGGAGCCTGGAAATGTCAGTGAGACTGTTACATGATGAGGTTAGAAAGGGAAAATAGTGACTAAAAAATACTTTGATCTTTCTGTAGTGTTAACATTTCAAAGGTGTTTGAGAGTTTTTGTCTCTTTCTTGGAGTTGAAAATGTTAATTGAGTGTCTCAGAAGGTGACCAATAAGTTTTTTAACAGCATGTTTTTTAACAACATTTAACATGTTGTTAAATTGCTTATCCTGGCTAAACACAGAGATCCATAATGCTAACAAGGGCCAGGCTGCAGCTGAGATTTTGCTCTACTGAGTTCTCAGCATGGACAAGAAGCTTTTGTGGTTTCTGTGAGAAGCCCAGGCTGGCTCAGCTCAGCACTGTCAGATTGTTTGTCTCAAGGGGACTGCTGGTGAGACAGGCATTTTCCATTATTGCTTTCCTAGAGTTTAACTTGATTTGTTCTCTTACCCAGTCCTTGTTACAGAAACTCATCATGCCCTGATTTACTCCCCTTTCTTTTTGGTTACACAATCATTTGGAAAGAACACCTTCAATGATCTGTTCAGCTTCAGGTTGGCACAACTCTGCTAAAAGGATGAAATCCTTTAAATTGCTCTTTTATCTCTTTCTTCTCTCTCTYTCTCTTCAGSTTACTTAAAACRTCAGTACTGCTGCACCAGTCGTTACTGGAAGTAAAAGTTTTATTTAAAATCATGTGTAGTACCAAGCATTAATTTTCAATATGTGAAGCAAATCTATTATAAATGGAGAAATGAGGGGAAAAAGTAGCAGAACTGGGGTACAACTCGTGCAGAAACTGAGTTCTTGGGGTCAACAGCTGCACTGGAAACGCAGTTGGAGGGAAAATTGTGGGAATGAAATGGAACCAAATGTACTATTCAGTACATCAGGGAAAGAACCATAACACCAACAAGTCAAACCAATTTGTGGCTAATTCTGACAAGCAGAAGTTGCCATGAGAATAATTTGAGTGACCTCTGTGAAATAAGGTCGCTCTCCCCATAACTTCCACAATTCTTTGTAATTGTATGCTGCATGGGATTTTCCAAAATTCAGCTCCTTACCACAACATACACAGCTCTTAAAATTATCCTCCCTCACCATTTCATGTCTTCATTAGTTCAAATCAGTTTATGATCACTTTAATTTCCTTCTGTAGTAACATAGTGGTGTTTCCACCTGAACTGCAGATTTTTGAAGGCTCCTGCATATAATTCCACGCATTTAAACTCGTGACTGCTGCTGAAATTGCTAAAATATTAATTCACAAATATGGGTTTCCTGAATGTGTTTTGCACAGCCTTTAGCATGGGTCATATTTATTCTGAAGGGCACGGGACGGAGCAGAGTGAGGTTTAAGGCAAATCACGAAATGGTAACATCATTAACAAAGGAACCCTACTAACTGATAGGTTTGAGAAAGAGCAGCTATTTTGGTTCACTTATCCCTATAGATTTATTGGCATATGCAATCTAATCACTGCTTGCAGTGCAGTTCCAAAAGGGGAAAAAAAAGAGGCAAAAAAAAAAAAGCTTTTTCAGAGCTCAACTTTAGTTTAATAGGTTAGACTGGTGCAAACCTGTGTGATGGTGTTTCAGATGAAAGGACTGAGATCTAACAAGTCTCCATTCTGTCAAACCAGGAAGGACATGAACTATTATTTTTGACACAGAAGGGAAGTAATCAAATATTTAGGTCTTTTGTTTTCATTAACCAGAACAGGAGGATAAAAAATAGATACCAGAATATTCCTTTTGATTTG
>NW_026624415.1:0-2207 GCF_030028575.1 Malurus melanocephalus
AAGCAGCAGGATGCCACTTCCTCACTGTCAGTCAAGAGACATCAGAACAACTGAGGGTCCCAAAAGCAGGAGGGAACATGAAACCCAGGCTGTCCCTCTGTCAGGGTGGTGCAGGCAGCCATAGAGCTGCATGTACTTGGGTATCAGTGTTAGGCAAGAAAACCTAAAATCATTCAGCAAATTTAAGCTGTTAATATTCCCACTGATAGCAAAGCAAACCGAGATGCTGGAGGAGCTCATTGGTTAATTTATTCTATGGACAGTGCCAACTGCAATTAGTGAGCACTGCTGATGGCACAGRGGCCATAAAGTCAGGGAGGAAAAAGGACAAATTTTACATATTAAAGGAAAATATGYTCTCTGAAGTAAGAGGAGGATGAGTGTGTGGCTGCAAGGGCAGTGCTGCTGGTCCTGCTGCCAGGGTGCAGTGCTGCTCCAGCCCTGGGCACCAAGGCTGCTCCCCCGCATGACTGGGGAAAGGCTCTGGTTTGAAATGGAACACGATGCTGTCATCACAAGTTGGTTTTGACAGCAGGTCTCAGCCAAAAATAATATGACATCCTCCTTCCCTTGTCTCCAGTAGATGATGATCAAGATGTTTTTGGACAAATGCCTCTTCCGTCTGTCCTCCAACATGGGGCCAATATAAAATCAGGTTTTACAGAGATACAGGTTTTAAAAAGGATAATTTTTTGCTGCGATTTATTGTGCCAAAGCAAGGAAAGACAACCTCCTTGCCCAGGCTGCCTTGGGCTGAGTCTCTTTGCAGAGCAGCCAGCCCATCCCAGTGGGAGCTGGGGCAGCACTGAGACCCCAGCATGGGCTGGGAGCACCATGGGATGGTCTGTGCTGGAGGGTCTGTGCAGCAGGGGAGCTGCTCCCTCGCTTTTGGACTTGCTCTTTACCTTTATGTCCCCAAACATTGCTGGCAGATTGTGCGTCTTTGTTCCCAAGTCCAAGTGGTACAGGACATCCTCCTCCAGCAAGTCCAAGTGTGGGTTTTTAACAAGGACAAGCCCACTCCTGCAAAGAGACAATGAGGAGATGAGCTGGGGGAGCAGGCAGTGCCCACAGGGAGGGGACAGGCAACACAGGGCACAGGGCAGCCTGGAATCGGGGGTACACAGAGTCCTGGTGTTGGGACAGGGACAGGGACAGGGACAGGGACAGGGACAGGGACAGGGATGAGCCAGCTCTGTGAGGAGCAGCTGCCTTTCTGGTGCAGCGAGCTCTGTGACATGTCTGTTATTATATCTATGTATTTGGCAACAAATATGTCTCAGTATTTATCTAATACTGAGGATTTTGTCAATGGCATCTTTAGCTCTTCCTTCMCAGGGTTTTGTCAGCAATGTCCAGGGGTGATGTGCGGTGCTATTTTCTATGTGACAGTTTATCAAGCTCTTAGCAAATCAGGATTTCACGCTTGTCCCAAATAACCGCCTGCCAAGGGGAGAGCAGACTGCAGGCAGCCAGAGGCCAGCTTGCTGTCCCTTTCCACCTGCTCTAAGRGATGGGAAGCAACTAACAATGCAGGTTGGTTTTAATAATAAATGAGGCTTAAATGGAACCCAGAGAACATTTTTCTTGTCTTATTAAAACAAATTCACATGTTCCCCTGTTACTCACCCCGAGTAACCTGTTGTTTCGGTCATAGCAGCTCCACCAGACTCAGCAGAAAGCAATACCCTGCCAAGAAGTAAGGAAAACACTCCCTGTGTCCTCAGCTGTCAAGGTTTAGAGCTCAGAAGAGGTTTSGAGGGGCTCTGCCGGGGGTTAAATACCTGCTGTGCTTTGTGTGGCTGCCAAGGCCAGCAGTGGCTGCTCTCCTGCCCACTCCCCTGTCTGCTCAGCACACATTTCCAGGTTTCTGCTTGGCTGGCCTGGTTCCTCCCAGACTGGCTTTTGGGCAGTGCGTCACTGGTCACCTTGACTGACGGTGATCTGCTGGCCCTCTGGCCAGTGACCTTGTGCCCTTTGGCCAGTGGCGTGGGCATGGGGCACATGGCTGCACACGTGCACCCCGGGGAGACAGGGSTTTGGCTGAGCTGGGCCTTGCTGGGCTGCCACCCTGGGCTGAGCTTCCATGGCCCTGGGGACTGAAGGACATTTACAGCCTGGACACTGCTGCTGGCCCTGACAACTCTGCCAGCTCAACTGCTCTGTGACCCAGCAGGTGCAAATCCAAAACCTTCTGCATTTGTCTG
>NW_026624415.1:2807-6664 GCF_030028575.1 Malurus melanocephalus
ACCCACGAGCCTGACCTGGGGAGGCTGATTTCAAACAATTCCCAAACCACGAGCCTGACCTGGGGAGGCTGATTTCACTCTCAATAGTGCCCAGACAGCCCCGTTGGCTCTGGACACACCCGGCCCTGCCTCAGCCCAGGAGCCCATCGGGGCTCTGTGGTGGTCACGGTGTCGGTGGAAGCCTCGTCAGTCCCAGTTTAGGGGAGCCAGAGCACTCCTGGGGCTGTGGGGTGAGTGAGTGATGGGAGGGGACTGCAGGTAACTGGTCCTGCTTTCTGTCCCAACAGAAGATATTTTAGGCATCAGCTGGAGAGGCAGAATCTGGCATTTGCTGTTGACCTCTGGGAATTGATGGAAGTTCTGATAATTGGAGAAATGCTAGGTAATTAATTGCTGGGTGGAAGCACATTGTGTGGGGCTCACATTCTACATTCAGGCAGTAATACAGTCCTGCTCCCTTAATGCGGAAATGCTGTAACCGAGGCAGCCTTTCCCTGGGTAAATGCCCATTTTGCTACCCATCCAAACCCTTTAAACTGCAAAACCCCATATGAAAATAAACATTGCAAGCAAGTGGCCTGGGAGCATGTAAATTGAGTACCTTGCTCAAGACAGGGCCAAGATAGCTCTGGGAAGGGGAAGGAGCAGAGCTCTCAGGGATATTTCAGGCTTGCTGGAGTYGTACCAAAGGCAGGCTGGAAGGGTTTCTCTGCTCTGATGACGTTCTCCCTCCATGGATGCTGYTCACATATGCCTGCCAAAGATGACTTATTACTGATGCTCCACAGCACTCCTGAAGAATAAGGACCTGGAGACTCTTTTRTTTTTCAGAAAGAACCAGATTTCTGTGAGGSGCACAGAAAARCKTTCACTGGGGCTGCACAAACCTTCTGCCTGCCAAGGTCACTTGGTGCAATCACTGTGGTTTTCCACAGAAAGATCCATGTTTCAAGCACACAGCAGATCATCCTATGGGCTGAATGGAGATCTTTGCAGCCATGGCCAGTGAGTGTTGCCTGRTCTGGGAACAGAAGCAGAAGGTTTGCTGCTGTGTGCCAATGGCAGCTGGGAATGCTCCGGGGGAGATCAGATCAGGTTGAGGCTTCCTGTGGATTCTCCTCCTTCTCTGGCCTTGTTTGGTGGAGGAACATGAAGCTCCCTGGCCCTGCAGCCACCTCCAGCACGGCTGGGTCTGCATGGGGGAGCAAGGGGTCAGCAGAATGTGATGGATAGCTGGACAGATGGACAGGCCCCTGGATACCTGGGGGACCCTGTGGCAGGGTGTGAGTGTTCCCAGACACTGCCTGGGCTGGCAAAGACAGAGCTTCCACGCCTTCCCTTTCTCTGCCTTCCATGGCTGAGTGTTTCTGGGCACACTGGAAAGGTCCACACCTGCATGGTTCAAACCACCACACAACAACTTCTTCAGTATTTTCTTGTGACAAACAGTGTTCCAGCAGAGCCAGCTGGGACATCCCTGTGGTGCTCAGCAGAGCCCCTGCCCTGCCCTGCCCTGCTGCAGCCTCTGCCCATGGTGTGCTCAGTCCCAAGCAGGGATCTCCCCTCTGTGGCACAGAGGGTTCTGGAGGTGGCCCTGAGTGAGCAGGGACAGAGTCTCCTGGAGCCACAGCTCTGTCTGGAATGGCAGCCTGAGAACTGGTGGGCAAGCAATGTTCCAGTGGTGTTTGTCCCTGCTGTGCCCAAGGTGAAAGGAACTGGAGTGTTCTGTGTGAGTAAACATGATTGCACCAAGGGAACAGTTGGATTGTGCTTTTGGCTTCCTAGAAGTGACGTTAAAGAGAAGGGACAGCAGCCACASTGTGGCCAGGCAGCTTTCAGGGCCWGTCTGGTGCAGGCCACYGTGAAAAGTCCCTCATCTCTGGATCCCTTGTCTGGGATTATCTTTCCCATGGYTGTTCTTCTTTGGGATGGCTTTCAGTAAATCCCAAACTGAACTGTGGCTGCTCTTTTCCTACCCCCTGCTTGCCAGGACAGAGGCTGCAAGAATGGGATGGAAAAGAATAACACAAAAACATAGAATAGAATAGAATAGAATAGAATAGAATAGAATAGAATAGAATAGAATAGAATAGAATAGAATAAAATAAAGATAAAATACTAAAATGAACTGTTTGCAGTTGAAAGGGACCTGCAGTGCTCATCTAGCCCAGGTGCCTGCCTGTTTCTCTTCCTCGAGGCAGAGTGGGGAGGGGGAATGGTGAGAAGCAAAGAGCACTGTCCCAAGTGAGTGTTTGTTTGTGCCTGATTCAGAGCTAAATCCAGCCTGTGCAAGTGCCAGGCAGTGGAGCTGTTACCATATGTGCGAGAGGATGACAAATAAAGCACGATGAAGTGTACGGCAGAGTACCATATGGCAGTGTAGACAGGCTCTSGGCAAGGGAAGAGCCGGGAGAGCCCATCCGCCAGCCCTTGTCATGTTGATGCTATTTTGGAGCAGACAGGGATGGCAGTCTGTGCGCGGTGGGAGCTCACACCGCATCCTGCCGGGGCTCTGCAGCCTTCTCCTCCTGCACTCGGCGGGTCTCTGCCTTCCCTCCCGTGCTGCTGCAGTCCCCGGAGCTGCTGGTGAGATATTCCAGCAGTCTGGAGCTCGGCCGGGTCTGTGAGCACTGGGTCAGCCTGGGCACAGGGACAGGCGGTGCCCATGGCAGGGRTCAGCTCCTCCACCCCACACCAGCAGCACACTGAGCCGTGCTCAGCCTCATACTCCTGCTTCAGCATCAAAGAGCAGATGAACACTCCCAGTCCAAGSGATGTCTTGTGCATCCTCTAGTGAYGGTTSCTGGCAGTGTGCAGAGGGACAGCAGAGGCATCGGGAGGGTTTTACCTGGCAGSAGCAGGGAACGTGCCAGCAGCACACAGATTGCCCGCTGCCCTTACCCGCCATGCGCTGCAGAGCCAGAAAAGCCAATACAGRCAGTGAAATGTGGAATCTGATCAGCTGTTTGCTCTGGCTCCGTGTTTTGCCTTGTTTATTATTGTTATAAAGCTGCTCCTGGCATTGGGAAGAGTCAGTAAAACACTCTCCAAAGGAAGCAGGCTCCACAAACCCTCAGGGCACTCAAGTAACTGCAGCTTGTCAGGAGATGTTTCCCCTGAGGTGAAACTGCCACAAACCCATTGATTTCAGGCAGGAATCAGCTGTCTGACTGTGTCGCTATTCAGGATTTATTCGGAGCTGCTGATCTGCCAGTCACACAGGAGGRGCTGAGAGCTCTGCCACTCCTCTGTAGGAATGTTCCTTAGAGCTGTGGACAAGTCACTTTTGGCACCATCCCCTCTCTGCAGCCCTGCTCACAGCACGTGGGATTCACCCTGCTGAATACACATGGTGCCTGTTCTTTCCCTTTTTCTTTTGTTTTTCTGACATGGGTATTTTAATCCTTTCCTCTTGCACTCTTTGGGTTTGTGGGTGCCTGTTGCAGCCACTGGTGTCTATGGGTGCAAGCAGGAGGGAAGGCTGGGAGGAGATTTCTGCTGAAATAAGGCAAGTGACTCAAGGCCTGAGCACAGTTCTAACACCATGCTGCTTGTCAAGCACGATCTCATCTAGAAACAGGATAAGGAACAATTTGCCATCARGCAGCGTGTGGGGGTTTGGGTGGCTGAGCCCCAGCCCTGTGCCCCTCAACGCTGCAAAGGCCTGCAGWGGAAGGCAGATTGCTCCAGCATCCTGCATTGGAATGCAGGAGCACCTCATCCATCAGCAGAGCTTGGATTGGTCTGCAAAGTGTATGAAGAGTTATTCTATAATATCTTAACTGAGATTTAAATTACAGGCACAGGGCACTAACGTTTGTCAGCTGAAGCACAGGGCAGATATGGAGCAGTCTGCC
>NW_026624415.1:6726-11016 GCF_030028575.1 Malurus melanocephalus
GATGTGCAGTGCTGATGTGCAGTGCTGATGTGCAGTGCTGATGTGCAGTGCTGATGTACAGTGGGATGTGCAGTGCTGATGTGCAGTGCTGATGTGCAGTGCTGATGGACACTGATCCCCTGCAGCTCCCCGCACTCTCTGCTGCTGCAGAGCTCCGAGTGGATGTGGATGTGTCCCAGACCCAAAGAGCTGCTGCACCCCTGCCCTCCTGCCTGCTCCTTGCTGCCAGCCCCACACTGCCTGGGGCACCAATTCCTGTGGTGCCCCACTCAGTGCCCAGGGAAAAGCTGAGTGCTAACAGGGGAATTCATGGTGGGAGTTAATTTTCAGAGAATATTTCCAGGTGCCTTTCGGCATCTCCAGCTTGAGACTGGAAGGAAGGAGACAGGTGCCACCTTGTGTGGAAATGTTTCTCCATGCAGCGGGCACAGATAGAATTCCTTTCCTGTTTTTTTTTTTTTTTTTTTTTTTGGTGATGTCACTGCAAACTCCTCCCTGAGGCAGAACACAGCCAGCCTTTGCACAGCCCCTGCCAGCTGTTCAAAAGCACACAGCAGCACGGAACCCTCACAGCAATGATGATGGAGATGCAGCTTGCTCAGTTACAGCAAGGGAAATCCTGAGGGACAGGAGGGGGTGAGAGGCTGGACATGGCCTGGAAATGTGTGCTGGCACATTGTGTCCCAGGCTGATTCACCAGCGTGGACAGCAGCACAGGGTGGCATTGTGCCCCTCTGCCCCACTCAGGTGAGATCCCCCCAGCCCTGGGGCCAACAGCAGCACACGGAGCTGCTGCACACAGTCCACAGGAGCCACAGGAATTGTCCAAGGCTGGAGCTCCTCTGCTCTGGAGCCAGCCTGGGAGAGCTGGGGGTGTTCACCTGGAGAAGAAAAGGCTCCAGAGAGATCGTACAGCCCCTTGCAGGGCCTGAAGGGGCTTCAAGAAAGCTGGGGACAAACATTTTAGCAGAGCCTATTGTGACAGGACAAGGGGTAAACTAAGAGGAGAGATTTAGATTAGAGATTGTGAGGGTGGTGAGGCCCCGGCACAGGCTGCCCAGAGAAGCTGTGAGTGCCCATCCCTGGAAATGTTCAGTGTTAACAGCACTTTGTCCCTGCTTTCCCTGCCCTGACCCAGCCCTGCCCGTGCTCTGGAGCTGTGGGGTCAGCACTCTGCTGTGTGCCATCGCTCTGCTGTGTGCCCAGCGCTCTGCTGTGTGCCCAGCACTCTGTGCCCAGCACTCTGCTCTGTGCCCAGCACGGTGTGGTTTGTCCCACACTCCCAGAAAGGACCCTGCAGACCAGCAGGACCCCGCTGGGCTCACCCAGAGAGAAACACCCGAGTCAGGCTGTGCCCTCTGCCATGCCACTCACAGCAGAGCTGAGAAGGACTGCGCCCTCCCAGAGTGATTTATTTAAATACAACGGCATCTCATGGCACACACTGACTGTGCTGGGCTGTCTGCCCTCTGACACACTGCTGGGTTATTTCTGTCACCTCCAATACTGACAGACAAGCTCCCTCTGTCATTTTCCATCTGTCCAGAAGCATCACAGTGAGCACTCTTCAGTTCCCTGTCCTGAGCCAGATGATGAATTACTTGTCTTCCCCTTACCAGCTTCTCAATCAGCTATTGGAGAGAAAAATAAAGTTGATACCTGGCTTTAGGAGAACAAAACATTGAGAAGTGGTCCGGGGAGAGAGATCTGAAGTGGGTGAAAAATCTGCTGGCTTAAAAAAAAGGGACTTTTTTTACTGTATTGTCTGACTGGGCCTTTGAGGTTTGTGTCTCGAGCTGCTTGCTGTGATCCCAAGGACCAGCAGCCTCTCTCCTTGTTCTGCACAGCCCCTGAGGTGTCCAGTGTGTCCAGGACCTGTGGCTTTAGGATGACTCTGAGCCACTGGGGCCAGGCTGGAGCCACTGCTGTCCTTCTCCTGCTGTGCTCTGGTGCAGGTGGATCAACCCAGCTCTCCGAGCTCCCAGGTTACCATAGCAAAGGGTAGAACAGGATCACAAAGAAGAGACTCCTTGGTAACAGTTCAAGGTGCTGTAAGCTTTTCCAAAAGACAGGAAGGTCTTTACTAGCCGGCTGTGGGGCTGGGACGTTCTGTTTGCAGTCCTCTCGCCCTCCTCCCGGGCAGCCTGGCACCGCGGGCTCCGAGGGTGAGGGACAGGGCCCCGAGTGGCTCCATGTGGGCACAGTGCCTGCTCTCCACCTTTGCTCTCGGGTTGTTCTGCGGGCTGACTGCCCCTGTGGAGGGAGTGGCAAGAACAGAACGCACACCCTGCACAGGCAGGACTGGATCAGGCACTTTGAGCCAGCCTCTAAACTGCTGCAGTCGTGCCAGGCTGGGGACTGAGCCTTGTCTTGCTCCTCTTTTCCCCTCTTYGCCGCCACATGGACCAGTTTGATAAACCCTCCACCATCCTTCGTGTGCCGGCACTCTCTGGGTGCAGCCAGCACCAGGAGCCCTCCAGAGCCCCAGCAATGCTGCGGGGTCTGCTGGTGCTGGTGCTGGTGCTGGTTCTGGTTCTGGTGCTGGTGCTGGTGCTGGTCCCTGGTCCTGGTCCTGGTGCTGGTGCTGGTGCTGGTGCTGGTGTTGGTGCTGGTCCTGGTCCTGGTCTTGGTCCTGGTCTGGTGCTGGTGCTGGTTCCAGTGCTGGTTCTGGTCCTGGTGCTGGTGCTGATGCTGGTTCCAGTGCTGGTGCTGGTCCTGGTGCTGGTGACGGTGCTGGTGATGGTGCTGGTCCTGATCCTGGTGCCGATTCTGGACCTGGTCCTGGTGCTTATCCTTGTGCTGATCTTGGTTCTGATCCTGGTCCTGGTCCCGGTCCTGGTGCTGATCCTGGTGCTGATCCTGGTGCTGATTCTGGTCCCAGTCCTGGTGCTGGTCCTAGTCCCGGTGCTGGTCCTGATCTGGTCCCGGTCCTGGTGCTGATCCTGGTCCTGGTTCTGGTGCTGATCCTGGTTCTGCTCCTGGTCCTGGTGCTGATCCTGGTGCCTGTTCTGATCCTGGTTCTGGTCCTGGTCCTGGTCCCAGTCCTGGTTCTGGTCCTGGTTCTAGTGCCAGTGCCAGTGCCTCAGCAGATCCCCAGCTCCTGCTCACCCTGTGCCACACAGCCAGGGACGGTGTCCGTTCGCTGGCACAGCCTGAAGCGAGTGCAGGGAAGGCTTTGGGAGCCTGCAGCTGGGCCTGGTCCTAGTCCCGGTGCTGATCCTGGTCCTGGTTCTGGTTCTAGTGCCAGTGCCAGTGTCTCAGCAGGTCCCCAGCTCCTGCTCACCCTGTGCCACACAGCCGGGGACGGTGTCCGCTCGCTGGCACAGCCTGAAGCGAGTGCAGGGAAGGCTTTGGGAGCCTGCAGCTGGGCCTGGCAATGGGACATGGACAACATGTGTTATAAGCCCTGGAACCTAAATATTTTGCTGCTATAAATGTTAGCAGTGAGAGCTCTGGTTACATTTAAATGCCAGATGACAGAAGCAGAGACCAAAAAAAGCTCCTTCCCAGCCAAGCAGGAGGAGAGGGGTGAGTGCAGCAGCAAGGGCAGCAGGACTGGAGCTGGCCTTAGGGACACCACTGTGGGCAGGGTGGGCACGGGGCAGCCTGGCTGTGCTGTCTGGTGGAAAAGGCTCTGCTGGAGCACTGCTCACAGCATGAGGTGGCACTGAGCAGGTCACCAGCASCCAGAGCTGCRCTGGGGCYSAAGGGGAGAGCTCCTCTGTGTCCCRTTTGAAATGGAAATGAGCTTGCCYRSATTTCCACCGTGAGCCCAGTGCCCSSTRACTCCACTGTGAGAGCTCCATGGGCTGAACCTTGGCCTGCAAAGGCTCCCCCTCAGATGGGAGCAGCTTTCATCGTTCATGTTTCAGCATAACTTCAATAAAYTCCACTTGGCTGTTCCTGAATAACACCCAGAGCAGAAAGAARCCATGCAGCCTTGTGAAGTGGATCTTTGCAATTAGAGAACTTGAGCACTTTTTGGTGGGTGTTTTGCTGAAAACAAAGCGCTACATGTGATGGGCTTGGAAAGCACAGGACTAATTACCAGCGCTATTTTAAAAAATGGCATGAAAATGAGTTATACTGCTAATGCTCAGATGCAAGAACATGATCTGCTTAATTTAATAATACCGTGTAATTTGTGTAAAACCAAATTGGTAACAATTATACCTTATTGTTAATTACTTGGAGCTGGGTTCTCCTCTCTGTGCTCCTGCTGAATTGCACCTGGCTCCCCGATGCCCCAAAGTCCATGTGATGCAGGGTGTGATGTGAAGCCTTGTGATG
>NW_026624415.1:11627-15767 GCF_030028575.1 Malurus melanocephalus
GCTGATTTCTCCGGGGCAGTCAATGCAGTCTCTCTGCACACCATGGAGCTGTCAGGACTGGTCTCACCGGCCGCTCCTGCAGCCCCAGCACGGCTCCGTCTGTGACTCACAGCCTGACTCACCGACGCCTGATGAAATACATGCACTCCCAGTCACATTTATCACAGCCAAATATTACAACAAGCTCTTTAATTTCAAACCCGAGTGCTTCCCGGGGTTTTCTCAGCAGGTGTGCTTGGGCCAGCACGGTGCTGGGAGGGGGAACTGATGCAACTTTGCTATGTTGCAACTGCCAGGTTTGCTTGTTTGCATGCATATATACAGATATATATTTAGAAAGTTCCTCAAGGCAGAAAAAAAGATTTCATGACAAGCAGCAGCTTGGAAGGTCACCTGGATTATTATTTCTGTACTGCAGTTCACCTTGAGCACATCAGCAAAGTCTTTATGTGCTGACGTTAATAATGCTAAAGAGTTAAAAACCTCAGTGGCACTGAAGGCAATTATCAGTTTGGCTTTGTCATGCACAGCCTCATTTAATGTGCTGCCACAAAATGATACTTTACGGTGTGTTTTAGAAGGAATAACAGTGTTTGTTAGGGGTGGTTTTYTGCTGTTGTGTTCTGTCTGGCCCCAGGGCCCTCCCTGGCCAAACCCCAGCCCTGTCTGCTCCCCTCCATCTGTCTGGGACGGTGCTCACCCTCCACAGAGCTGGAAAAGGCACAGCAGTCTAAAGGGAGATGGTTTTACCAAATGAGTAAATGGTCTGGGATCCAGCAGCCTCCTCTTCCAAGCATTTCCTCTMTGACATCTTTCAGCAGCCTGAGCTGTTTCTATACTCCTTGAGCATTGCAAAGTGGTCTGACTTGAAATCCCAGCTGCTCCAGAGAGAGGCAGATTTTATGAACCAAGGCAGTTCAAGTTACCATGGAAATMGTTTCAAAACAGAGAAGCTGGATTTTGCTATACTTTTGGAAGGGTTTTGTGYGTGGAAGGATGACAGGGTGAGCCTGCCACACAGCTCAAGGTGTGCTCAGTGTGTGTTGTGTTCTGGGGCCCACAGATGTCTGAACACCATGGTATTTGCATAACATTCCTGTGTTTATTCTGATATCTGGGGGTGGCATTTTGTGCCCWCAGTGCTCCTTTCACATGGATATGCCATTATTACATCCAATTAATGCAAATATGATCTGGGAAGAAGTTCTAGGCTGTCCCCCAGCATAGAAAGGCCCACATCAGGTTCTCCTGCAGGGAACTGGASGACCCCAAATTGAATCACACTCCACTCCTTCTAAAGCTGTGCAAAGTCAGCCGTGTATGAAAACCCTCATCAAATCCACCCCCTTTCCTTGGGGGACTGTAAAATACCTGAGCAGCCAGATGCTTTAGTGCCCTCATGGTGCCAGCACGGCATCCGAGGCACAGAGACAGCCCTGGGATCCTTCCCAAAGCTCCATCAGTGCCYGAATTGGCACTTCTGACTCTGAGATGGCACTGCCAGCCACGAACMCAAACACCTTGGCATGACATCCCTCTCACACTGCAGCCCTGGTTTTCTCCCCAAATAATGTTATTACAGATAAAGTTCTACTTATGGCTGGGATTTCTTATCCACAATCATGTTACTTACAGAAAAGATAATTAAAAAAACCCTGTACTGTTCATAAAGCAAATTTATTTGTAAGGATGCTTATGATGACATATTAGAAGTGGCATTTAAAAGAACAGAAAAATAGCCCTCTTTATAGATTATGCTGAGWTTCCTTCAGTAAACGAATTCTTCCCTCTGCTTCATTATTAATGAGAAATCAGAGGCATGTAAAGTGTATGTGATCCAGCTCCAGGAGGCTGTGGGCAGGAGCTGCCTAATTCCAGTTCCCAGCACTGGTTCCTCCCATGGCTGTGAATGAGCACTTAGCAACAGCTGTCCCTTGGTGAGCCATGCGTGGGTTCTCAATTACAGGTTCCAAAATTCGTATTCTTCTACCAGATGTAAAGTAGAAACTTTTTCATGCCAAGTGCTTCTGAGCCATGTGGCTCCTCATGTCTCCTGGGAACCCTGCAGGTTTAGTGAGGGGTGGCTCTCAGCCCAACAGTGTCMCCCTTTCCTGGGAGCTCAGAGAACCACACGGGCTGCTGGCAAAAATGCTCCAGGCTGCAAAAAGCAGGTGGGTGTTCAGGAGTGTTGGCTGCCAGCACCACCTGTGGAGTCTCAAGGGAAACTTGGAACTTCTGGAAATGGAGCTGTTTGGTTACATTTGGAAAAGCTGTATTAGATACCCAACCTTTAGTCTTCTCTTCTGGGAAATGGTTCTTGTTAGAGCTGTGTTTTCTCCCAAGGAACACCTACACACGAGCTACTTGAATGTCACATTCAGCTACTTGGCAGTACATGTGGAAAATCACTGGCCTTGTCTGTTGAGCCAAATGTAGACCTATTTGTATTTTTAAGRGAATTAGTATTATTTCTCTGTTTCAAACATTCCTATTACTCACAGTGAGTCAAATCCCAGCCCCATCTGGAGGGTGTGCAYAAATGGATGCAAGCACAAMRGAGTTTCATTGGCAGCACTCTCCARSCCTCTGTCCACCTGCCTTTTCCCGAGGGAACGGCGTTCTCCTGCCCTGGCACCACAGCTGTGATTGCTGTCCCTGCTGTCCCAGCCTGACTCAYGCTACATCTCCATGGTTTCTGTTTTATCCTCTCAGTTTCCTCACCTCCTGTCTTGCAGATGCTCATGTTGCTGCTTGGGAAATGCCACATGTGTGAAGGAAAAGCACAACAGGAGCAGAATCACACAGATGCAGCTTGGAAAAGATCTTTGAGTCCAACCCGTGACCAGTGCCCACCTTGTCACTGAGTGCCACATCCAGTTGTTCCTGGAACACCTCCTGGGATGGGGACTCCACCACCTTCCAATGTCTGAAAGACTTTAGAGTGAGGATCCCTTCCAACCCAAATCATTCTGGGATTCTATGATTTGGAGCATGATTGAAGTACCATGGTTGGAAGAATACATGATATTGGGAAATTCATTCAGATGGATAAAGAGGGTTAAAACTTCAAGAGGTATGAAGACACCTTCAACCTTAAAAATTGTGATCTGACAATAATAGTTTATGAATAAGTCGGAGTGAAAGTTTGAGTCAGATTATTTTTTTTAGAAAATGAAGCACATCAGTCTTGTCCCAGGATATTTCCAGTGTAGCTCAGCCCTGGGAGCACATCTGGAGTGGTGTGAGTGTCCATGTACCAGGGTATTTCCAGTCTAGCTCAGCCCTGGGAGCACATCTGGAGTGGTGTGAGTGTCCAGCTCTGGGCTCCTCAGGACACGAGGGGCCAGCAGGGACATGAGGAAGGGCCGGGACAGGCTGAGGGAGCGGGGCTGCTCCGCGTCCAGAGGAGCTCCAGCCCGGAGGGGCCTCGGCCCTGGGTGTCCCTGAGTGTCCCCTGAGTGTCCCCTGTGTGTCCCTGGCTGTCCCTGAGTGTCCCTGTGTGTCCTTGGTGTCCCTGTCCCCTGTGTGTCCCTGACTGTCCCCTGTGTGTCCTTGGTGTCCCTGTCCCCTGACTGTCCCCTGGCTGTCCCCTGTGTGTCCCTGGTGTCCCTGACTGTCCCCATCTGTCCCCATCTGTCCCTGGCTCAGGGAGGGCTCAGGGCAGGGCCGGGCTCTGCTCCGGGCGGTCCCAGCGATGGCACCGAGGGTCGGGCAGGGACTGAGCCCGGGGAGCTCCCCCTGCACAGGAGACAGGACCGGGCTGGGACAGACCCCGGGAGCGGCCGGAGTGTCCCGGGGACATCCCAGAGCCGCCCGGGACACCATCGTGTGCCCTGAGCCCGGGGATGGCCCTGTGGGCACGGAGGGGACACCCGGGACACCGTGCGGTCCCTTCCAGCCGGACCCGCTCTGGCACTCCGGGGTCTGGCTGCGATATCCCTCGGTGCTTTCGGCCCCTCATTCCCCGAGGGTCGGGACGGGATCCCAGCGCTGCCCGAGCGGCCCCGCCATGGCCACGGCCCCGGTACAGCACCGACCCCATCACAGCCACAGCCCCACCACGGCTCCACCACAGCCCCGACCCCGCCACAGCCCCGCCACAGCCCCGG
Source organism: Malurus melanocephalus (assembly GCF_030028575.1). NCBI lineage: Eukaryota > Metazoa > Chordata > Aves > Passeriformes > Maluridae > Malurus > Malurus melanocephalus. Next base: position 15,737 of record NW_026624415.1, read on the forward strand.
CACTGCCCCTCAGCGCCAGCAGGGGGCGCTG
>NW_026624415.1:17896-23118 GCF_030028575.1 Malurus melanocephalus
TGGGGAAGCTGCTCAGGCAGTCTTTCCAACTCTGTAAGTCTATAAAAATGTGCTAAAACAAGTTGTTTCTAGCAGTACTTTTACAGTAAATTGAAACCAAGCCACTTTGTTTTCCAGTAATTGACAGAGAAATTTAACTTCAGCCAGCTGTGAAAGAGTTGGGGTTGGTGTAGGTGTACTGGAGACACCAGTGCTTCCAAACAGTGTTACTGATGGGAGCTTCCAGGTTCTGGACTGAGCTCTAGAACGGGCACATCTGTGCAAAACCGCTTTTAAAAAAACTATGCATTGAGCTCTCAGAACAGATTCTTTTTCCAAATCTCGTGTGTTTTTATGGTCTGCATTGAAGCCCATCTCAACCTCTCCCTTAAGGAGACTCCTGTGGCTATAGYGGTTTGCTATGGGCAATGACAAGTCTATTTTTAAACCTTCACTTTTCTTTTGTTTCCTGTAATTCGATCTTTGCTATGATCCTTGTGCTCATCTTCAGAGGGACAGTGGTGACCTGGAATGCAGCAGGCACTTTGCAAATACTCTCAGAGCTCTGTCCTTGAAGGGCTGGAGCTGTTTGAAGAGTGCTGGGGTACCTTGCAATTGAAATGGGAACGCTGGAGTCCTGGCTGTGGAGAGCTCTCAAGTGCATGGTTGTGGCCTTTGATGGCCGAAACTTTTTTTTTCTTTTGAGGAGGAGGTGTTAGAGATCTGTTTTAAGGGAACAAAAAGTTCCTGTGTGCACTGTGCTCTCCCCAGGAGGTGTTAAGTGTGTGCAGTGGTTTCAGAGGTTTGCCTTGCCTCAAGATTTGTTTGCTGGGATAAGACCTGCATTCCTCAGTTTTGGGGGGCGGGTGTGTGCTCCTTGCTCAGTGCCACGGGACTCGGGAGCAGTTCCTGACTGTAAATCTCTGCCTGTTTGTCTCCTCATGCTGAGTGAGAGGTGTGTTTTGTTCTGTCTCCATTTTGGGACAAACTTTAAGGTCGTCACTGTGGCTTAGTTCACCCTCAGCCATCTCAGTTTGTAAATAATCAGCTCTTGCAGGTCTAAATCATAGTTAGGACAGAACAATATCAGGTGAGGCTGTTATTTAAATGAAACAGCTTGAGGGGATAAAAATCCGCTACATATTTTTAGTTTTAAGTCTTATAATGTGTCTCAAAGTTTCAAGCTAGGAAAGGGAAATCCTACTGATCTGGTGCTGATGATGTTTCCAGAGATGTTGCCCACAGTCTCTGCCTAAGTTCCACTGCCCAGGAATGTTGCTAACTGGTTTTTTTTTATGATTTATTTGTATAGGTATATTAGGAAAATATTTTGGTTGCAGWGCTGTTGAGGTTGTTGCCTCGTGTTTATGCTCTATGGAGAAATAGGATGGCTGTGTTAGTTACTGACAAAAGAATTGGTGAAGATCTGGATAGTGTGTGCAGATGTTCAGCCTTGCACTCCATGGGCACCACTCATAAAATGATTCTGGCTGTACTTGTTTCTGGAGCTTGCAGTTAAACAYACTTTGAGACATGAGAATGTTATAGTATGCCTTGGTAGCTGAATGTTTGATTTTCTGATGATGGTTTATGCTCTTCTCTTAATACMTATGATGTTGGTTGCATCTGTTCTGCTAAGGTGACCTCTAAAGATCACCTCTAACACTGAGTAGAAAGATCCCCTTGCAGAAGAATGAGAGTGTGTGGAGGAGCTGAGGTGAAAGGGGARGGCTAAATATAGGCATTTCCTGCAGAACTTATCTGCTTTTGAGGCTGGTTTTCCAAATGGAACTTGTGCCTTCCCAGCCCCCAGTGAGGGTAGGAAGAGAATATGGGTGGGGGAAGGAACACCCGTGGGGTGTTGTGGGTGGGTTGTGTTTGTGGTTTTTGTTTTTTCCAGCCAGCTGGTACTCTGAAGTCATGCTTAAATTTAATGAAAGCCCAATGCTAAAATAGAATCTAGGGACAGCCGTTGTGAAATAATTAGGCACCCGTTCAGCCCTTCTTGTCCCTGCCAAAAAAAAAGCTACTTGATTTCATTTACATTCTTGGTATTGGAACTCTTAAATGGGCATTTTGGTACCTGCTCTACTGTGTATGAACAGGTGAAAAACTTGTCCCACTGACCTGTGGAGCTGTGATTCCTGTATGTTTGTGTGTGGGGATTCACAGAGGGTGGATGGCAGTCTGGCCTCAGTCAGGGTGTGCATGTGGATTAGGGCATGGATTAATTGCTTTAGGACCTGAGGGTAGTCAAGACTGAGACAAGAGCATCTTAGTTACACAGGTATCTGATGCTGTCACCTTTTGAGCASTRCTGTGGMCCAGTTCCTTGGCCACACGTGGGGSTGTAAGGCATTTATATCCTGTACRTACCTGYATGTATCTGTAAAATGAGAAATARTCATATTTTCTAATGGTGTTGGAAAGCTGAACTCACACTCATTTGAGAAGTGTTTTGGGATCACAAATTTATAAAATGTTTTTGACTGTGAAATGTATGGAATTCCATGAAAATGCTTTCAAGAAATTCCTTTGTTTACGCTACATTTGCAGCCAAAACACAGTTTTAGAGTAGTGCTTTCAAAAGTATAAAAGTGCAGTCCAATAGCAGTAAGTGGTTGTAGTGCAGTAGTTTCCTGTGTTGCAYTGGACCATGATGTGACCCAGTCTCAGGTGATGATAATCCCTTCCTTACCATGTGCTCTTCTGGAATTGTGTGTGTGGTGCTCACAGCTTCTGATTTCAGAGTGATTTGCTTCTATAGATCGAGGTTGTTCTGAACACACTCCCAAAATTCTGCCCTGGTAAGAGGATCCCCAGAGAACAGCAGTTATAAAGTGGCACTGAAGCACACCTTTGCCATGAAGTCAGTAGGATTCTGTTTTTGGGAAGGGGCATGAGGAGTGTGCCCGTGCTCCAGTGAAATGGGTGTACAGCTACTCCTTTATGTGGAAGAAAGCAGTGCTGCTGTTCACAAGTGCCCGTGTTCTTTGCTGGCTGTTGTGATGCTGGTGTTCCTGGAAGGCCAGAGCTGCCCTCCTGATTGATCTGCTCCTCAATAGTCAGCATCAGGTGCTGGATCCCAGCGTGCCAGGCAGTGTGGATCCCTCTTGAACGGGCTCTTTTGATTGCTTTGCCTTTCATGCAGTGCCTCACCTTGTTTGTGCCCCAGTGCTGAACATGCCTGTGCTCTGTGGTGTGGTGGCTGTGCCCAGCTGTGTCCTGTGTCCTACGCTGGGCTCAGGGCCTCTGGGACACGGGATTCTGCCAGCGCTGGGGAGAACATGCTTTGCATTCCTTGTGCTGCAAATTGCTGTGCCACCAGCTCTGAAACACTTGACCACCCCTCCCCAGATCAAGGTCCCTTATCTCAAGGGATGGAGTTCTGTTTAAATAGAAAGACACTGTGAGTCTCTAAGCAATTGTGATAATCACTGTCCTTCAGCTCCACAGTTTCTTCAGGCTTGGGAACTAGTTTAGTTTTAGATGAGGTTGGCTGAGCCTGGTTTTGCCACGCTGTGAGAGGTGGTGTGTAAATAAACTGACTTGTTAAGGGGAGAAAGGCTTGAAAGGAAATACAATAGAGCCCTTAAAGTCACAGCTTATATGAATAAATTGGGAGTGATGATCTTACATAATTTCTTAYTATGTAAGAAATGGGGAATACCGTGTGTAATCAATTTGTCAGCGGCTTTAAAATCAACACCAACAGTTTTTGTGACCAACTGTTTAAGTTGTAGACTGATCATGGTAGACATTCAGGAGACTTATTCTTTTAAGAAATAATTGGATTTGTTGTAGGCCTGTGGGGSGCAGTAAATGCAGTGATTCAGATGCAATTTTGGGCTTGGGAATTTGCCTCCGACTGGGAAGCATGGGGTCGGGAGCAGAGGAGGGTGAAAGAATGACCCTTGTGTGCTGTGTCCTTTGGCTTCTTCCTGAGCATCTGTTCCTGGCCTCTTCTGGAGTTGGGTTTTGCTGTGTTAGGGGTATGTGGTGGTGTTTGTCCCTGCCCTTGCTATGGGGGGCAGTTCCGTGCTTCTCACCCCCACAAGTTGTGTAATCACTGCATCTTCCCTTCTGAAACACTCCTGGCAGAGTCACACCGAGTCACTGTTCCTGCCCGTGATGCCACTGGAAAGATGCATCTGGAACTGTCTGGAGCTTCTTGTAGAGTGACTCCAGTTTGCTTTAGGGAAAGCAAGGCTCTGGCTTTGCTAGGAAAAGCTTTTTCAAACAGAGGACCTCCAGTTTGGTGATTGTCCAAGGCTGTCTTTGGGGTCTCTTGTGTTTGAAATGGCCAAGATGGAGATAGAAGATAGTGAGGAGGAACACCAAAGGCTCTTATCTGGACCTTCTTACAGAAGATGTGTTGCTGCAACACGTAACCTCCTGTCCTGTGTGCCTGGAATGTTCCTTGTCAGCAAGCTGAAGCCACAGGTCTCCTCAGTTGAATGGAAGCTGGTGGCAGGACTCATTCCTTGTCTTACAGAGGGTTGTAGTGAGCTGTGCTCACTGGAGGTCGGCACTTTCTYGTTCTGACTGCAAACCTTACCTCTGCTAATGAGCTGCAGAGGAGAGGCCAACAAACACCTCTTCTAATTGCAGCTCTGCTGTTTGCCTGGCGAGGATCCTGTGACAGCAGGAGTGGGCTGGCAGCCTTCTCCAGCCGCCTTTGGCTTGGAGGCTGCGAGTGCCTTTCCTTTGAAGTGCTGAAGCTGCTGATCCCTGCTTTCAGGAGCTGCTGTGCCTCAGCAGGCCCCTCCAACCTTCCACTGAATGGCCTGGGGTTCCTGCCTTTGTGGTTTCAGGCACTTGGGGCTGTGGTTGCACAAACTTTTTCACCAGCWACTAATGGCAGGGGCGTAGTTCTGCTTCTCCTTCTTCATATGCTGTTCATTCTCCTGTTGTAGCATCTCTGGCCATGTGATAACCTGGATAAGGCATTCATTTGAKTCAAACTCAGTCTGTCTTTGCCACTTCTAACCTGTGTTAATTCCCAGCTCTTTTTTCTGTGCTGGTGCTAAGGAGGGATTTCTGAGGGTAGGAGTGACTGAGCAGATGCACAGGACTGTGTGCTGCCTCAGTGGGTTTGTGAAGGCTGTTGCTTGTTTGAGTGCACCATGGGAGTGTTTAGTTTGGGTTTTTGTTGTGCCTTGGCCCAGTTTGTCCATGCCATAGTGGACCTGCTGTGGCCTGCTCCCCAGGGACAGTTCCTGCAGCTTTCCTTGCTGTTGGCT
>NW_026624415.1:24515-29833 GCF_030028575.1 Malurus melanocephalus
GGTGCTGGAGCTGTCTGTGCTGCTCAGCCCTCCAGGGACAGGTGATGTCCTGTGCTCTCAGGTGCTGTGCAATGGGAGGGAGGAGAGATGAGAGTGAAATCTCCCTAGGAACAAATGTAAAATTAAAYAAAATGCGGGTTTGTATTAGTCAGCCTAAACCAGACTGTGCTATTTAGGGCTCTCCACTGCAATAAACTTGTCTCTTGTGTTTGTGTGGGAGGACTGCAACAATTAAGTCATTTTAAGACTGAATCTTAAAAGAGAAAACAAAATGAAAAGATAATGGTTTGGTTTAAGAGAATGTTAATTGTATCATATGACATTATGATACTCTTTCGTTAGAGAAAAGATAGGTGATACCCTGTGGATTGGTTATTGGTAAAAGTCATGTCCATGTTGCATGTCCATATTACACATTACGACTCTTCTTGACTTCATGAGGAATAATTTTTTAAAAAAAAATCCATTGAATTGCAGCCTTTACTGCTGCTGGAGAGTAAACTGCCTGCTGAAGCTGTGGGTACAGCCTGCTAAAACATTGACTTTGATGGCATGGGCTGGGCAAACCCCAGGCTGGAGTGATAAACAACATACAGAATGAAAATTTTCAGTTTCCCTGGAGTTGCTGAATAGAACTTAAAGWCTAACTSACAAAAAAGATAAAAAGRYATAAAARTATGAACACATGCACAYARGATAATAAATGTGAGTSGAACCAGTGGGRRAAAAAARRRRAAAAAAGGATTATTCCAGTCAATTTTGGTGTCAGGAGGATGATTTGGCAAAGGAGTTTGTGGCAGTCAATCTGGTAATATTATACTGTGTGCTACTCCTTATTTTCTATTGTCAGAACAAAAACATTTACAACTTGTAGTGGACCAGTCTGAGTATTAAATTAGTGAATTTGTGTTTCCTTAGGAGTGGAATAAGTTGTGCATTTTTTTAAAGAAAGGGCTGTTTTCAATTTGACTTTTAAATACTGGCTCAAATAATAAAAAAAAGCATTTGAGATGTACTTTTAGCATGTAGAAAAAAGTGCTGATCCTTGTGAATTTAAAAAAACCCTCAACAAAATGGAGGGGGTATGTGGTCTTGGGGATTGTGATTACAATAGAAAAAGAAATATTTGGAAAACGTAGGAAATCCTTTCCTACATATTGGGCATTGATCTAAGTAACTTTTATTCCACTTGACCTTTATTTTTGGACTGAGTTGCAAAACTTGTGTGGATCCTGAGTCCARATGGAACCATCACAATGAAAATTGCCATGCCAGCATCTTTTTACTCCAGCCGTTTTTCTCCTTCGGGGTGTCTGGGTGTGTGTGTGGGGTAGGACCATCTCTTATCTCCTGCCTCAGAGCTGTCCTCCCTGGCAGGGCTAGAGCAGGRTGTCACTTTGATGTCCTGTTCCTCTCTCAGGCAGAACCTGGAGCTCAGCTGGGCAGCGCTTTGAGCCCAGACCAGCTCCCAGGAGCTCCTCTGTGAGAGCAGAGGTGCCTCTTTGTGGTTAGGATGAAAGTTAAATCCTTGGAGTGTTGGCTGTCCTCCAGCTTCTTTGCATTATTTGAACCCATCTCTGTCCAGAAAGAAGCATTCAAGTTGTTTCAAGTCACTGTGTTCAAGAATGAGCTCCACCTGAAAGGCWGCTCTGCAGCATGGACTGTTCCCCCACCTAAATCCACACTTTGTGCTGKGAGGAGGGAGCTGCCTGGTGCTTTCCTTGCTCTTTCCTCCATGTCTGCTCTCGTGGATCCTGCCCTTGGCTTTTGTTGTTTGGTCTGTGCACTTCTTTCAATTCTTGAACAGCTCCTTGGCGTGGCTTTTGTGCTCTCACATGAGTTGGTTGTCAGTGGGGCCTTTACAAACGTGTTGGAAATGCCACGTAGAACCTTTGGTGTGTGTTTGTGGACCTGGCATGTTTGCACCAGCCTCCAGTAGAGAATAATCTGAGTAACATGTCCCAGCTTGCCTAAACAATAGGGTGTTTTTTTCTGTCTTGCTGTGGGTATTTTATACATTTGTAAGACTCATGTCATACCTCTGAAGCAAACTTGGGCATGGTTGTTCTGCAAAACCTGTTCTAAAAACTAAACCTGTTTAGACCCTTTCCTACATACMCGTTCCTTATGACACAAGTAATGTTTTGATGAATGAGTGAATCAATATGACTGTTCCTAAATTATGGAAATAAAAACCTAAGCACCATCAGAAATCTGAAAGAAATAGAGTATTTCCATGCCTCGTGCAAAAGTGGCATGTTTTAATGGCTGGAAAAGTCTTTGACTTCATCTTTTTGGTTGGGATTTGATCCTGGATGTTGTTTAGACATTCAAGGAGAACATGTGTTRGACTTCTATGTGGAACAGTGACCAGGATCCTGAAGGAGCTTCATTTTGTTTCTCCATTAGGAAGGCCAARATGCCATGCAGTGAGGAGCCAGAACAGCAAACTGGATTTTGAAGCTTGGTTTTCTTGCATAGTTCCTGGAATCTGTGGTGAGGAATCTGTGTTCCTGAGGCAGCAGTGCAATTTTATACMTTGCTTTCTGTAACAAAGGGTCTGTGAGGAGTAAAACCTACTTTATTTCCAGTCTGGGGATTTGTTAAACTTTGACATGCAGCCCAATTACAATTATGTTGGTTTAGTTCTGAAAGTGGACACACTTTATTCTGAAAGAGGCCCTCCTGTGTGCAACCACGAGTATTGAAGGCCGTGAAGTATTAGCATTTGAATAATTTAGCTTAGTTTTACACTAAATATCTCCTGGATATGGAACTCTGGGAAGGGGACTGAAGCAAATTGAGGTGAATTAASTGGAAGTTGTTCTGCAAGGYTGGGTCCAAAGCAGAGCCACAAAGAGCAGTGACTCTGGGTAAGTGAGGTCTCTGAGGGGTTGGTGTGCCAGCAGTGGGAAAGGATACCAAAGGTGGGGGTTTTTCCTCAAAGTTCTGAAATACTCTTCCAAAAATCTTAAGGCTTTTTTGACATGATTGATCTTGTTTCAGTCCCACAGGTGTGTTTCTTTGTATGTGAATGAGGGATTCTTCTGAACTTCATAATGGCATGTTAATTAAAAATGAATGTTGGACTTGCATGTCATAATTGTTTGAAAGATGTCTGTAAGTGTGGTAGCTGACAATTTGGTGCAGCTTATGAGTTTTACTCAGATTTTTCTTAGGACCAGAGCCGAAGGAAAGAAGTGCTTGATGTGTTGCCTTGGGTCAAGAGGCCACTGTAGCTCCTTTGTCAAAAAACAAACCAAGTCCAAAATAGGCTGGAATGGCCAATGTGAGCTCGAGCTGAGCGTGAAGGTGCATTTGCTGATGTACCATTTGGCCAGTTTCCTGAGGCACCAAGGAAATATTTGAGTGTCTGGTGTTAAAGGGAGATTCTGTTGGTTCTCTGATCTTGAAAGGCTGCTTTCTTAACCAACAAAAAACCCACAAAGAGYGTCTTCTCTGTTAAAGTAATTTAAAATGTTGAAATACAGTAAATGARCATAGTAAATATTTTCCATAAAACATGCAAAAAAACCCCGATTTGATTTTATTCTGAATTAARAACTAGCAAGCTAAAACTTAGACCTTTTTGGAAAGATTTGAGGAAATAATGAGGTTTGTGTTTCTGAGCTGACCCTCCCCTGAAACACCTTCAGAAACAGGCGGCACCTTTGGGGTTCTGCATCTGGAGCATAAGAGTTAAAATTAYCCTAAATGGCTGAACTGTTTTGGGTTTCATTTAATTTGTGTTTTTGTTTGCTTGGTTTTCATAAAAAACCCACAGTAAGAGCTAAATAAAGTTTGTAAAATGCTCAGCCCAGCTGCATGGTGAGGATTTAAAGGTGATTAAGGAACATGACCTCCCTGTCTAGCATGGCAGAGGTTTGTAAAGAGTGTTTCAGATTTCCACACTGTCACAGTAGTGTGGGGGCTGCTGGGGACCATCCCTGGGACTCCCAAAAGCACCAAAACTGATCCATGAGCTGAGAAACAGGGTGCTCTTGTCTTCCAATAGAAAATAAGCTTTAAAATATTGTATTTATAAGAGTGAATAATCAAAACAAATGTATCCTTTTCCATAAAAAATGGGCATCTGGCTTCCTGGGTGTCGGAGTAAAGAAATGGAGAAGGAAATGGTCTTAGAAAAGAACGAAGTACAAAATCAGATGTAAAATTGGTTATTTAAATTGTACTCGGCTTCCTAACTTAAATCACCTTGATCAACTTGGAAGCTTTTAAATAYGCACCAAAACCTGAAATGAATAATTCACCCATGCAAATGTAAAATGCTATTTTGAAAATTTCAGAAAACCAGGTAAAATTCCAAATGTATAGGTTGTGGGGGGGATTTTTAATTTTCTTCGGTTTAAACCTTGAATCTTGAATCATTATGCTCACACAATTACTCAGCTGAGTTTATTTTGCATTTCTRTAGGAATTTTTTTGCTGGTAGTACTCCCAAGAAACGTGCATCCCAAGTCCATCCCTGCTCACTGGGGTGGCTGCAGCAAAGGGCGAGTGTAGCTGTGTTCAGTGTTAGATGTTCATCCTGAGGGTTCATCCTGCAGGACTTGGGAAGGGTTGGGAAGTACTTTGAAATTATGTCACTGTCATTTTGTGCCTGTGAAAGAATTAAACTCTGGATTTGAGGGAGWTAGGAGGAAGGGGATGAAGATGGAGTGAAAATCATCAGCAGAGTTGAGGGTCCAATGAAACTTTACCCTCGATAAGAAAAGTTCTCTAATGGTAGCTGTGTGTGGGAGCTGCAGCCATCCAGGAAAGATGGGAACACTCCAGATAGTGCTGGAGTCAGTCTGGGTGCTGTTCCTTGCTGGGAGCAGCTTCTGCAGCCTGGCTGGATTTTCAGGTGGCCAGGGTTTGCTTCTCCCAGGGAGCCATGCAGACCTGCACAGAGACAGCTCTGGCTCGTCCAGTCCTTCCCAGAATTGCTAGTTTGGCAACTCTGCCCCTGGGAASTTTACCACAGAATTATTTTGAAGTTGTTTGATTTCTTTGCAGCCCTGCTGTGGGAACTCAGTGTTTTTGGGTTTGTTCTGTGGCTTGTTCTGCCTGCTGGTGCTGCTGGTGCCTCTTCCATGGTGCAGTGATAGCTCAGGCCTTTGCATGGGTTCAGCAGAGCTGTTCAGACATGTGCCCTCTCCTCCTCTCCTGGTGACAGGTGAGCTGAGCCTGGGATTTGGTCAAAGACTGACCATGGAACAGAGCCTTTGGTCAAACACCGACCATGGAACAGAGCCTTTGGTCAAATACTGACCATGGAACAGAGCCTTTGGTCAAACACCGACCATGGAACAGAG
>NW_026624415.1:30512-32789 GCF_030028575.1 Malurus melanocephalus
CAGTTTGCAGACAAGAGCTGCCTTGTCTCCAGGCTTGCCTGTGGTGTTGAGAGGAGCCTGTGTGCCTCTGTACAGAGATGGGACAGTGGCAGGACTGCAGAGCGAGGGGACAGAGCACTGAGTGCTGTGGGGACATGGGGGCTTTATGGCTGCTTTATGGAGGTCCAAAATAGGTGTCCCTGTGAGCAGCTGAGGTGAGGAGCCATGTGTTAGCCCAGTTCTTAGCTAAAGCTCAGYTGTGAATGGYTGGCTTTCTTGCAGAGTGTGTTTGTATCCGTGGGTCCATGTTAAATGGACAGCCAGCCTTGTCTTCCCCCAGCCCTGGACACTGTGGTGTCGCCTGTTTTGTGCAGTTCCTGAAGATGATGGTTGTTGTGAATGGTTGGCTTTCTTGCAGAGTGTGTTTGTATCTGTGGGTCCATGTTAACTGTTGTCCAGCCTTGTCTTCCCCCAGCCCTGGACACTGTGGTGTCGCCTGTTTGGTGCAGCTCCTGAAGATGATGGTTGTTGTGAATGGTTGGCTTTCTTGCAGCAGTGTGTTTGTATCTGTGGGTCCCTGTTAACTATTGTCCAACCTTATCTTCCCCCGGCCCCGGACGCTGTGCTGTCGCCTGTTTGGTGCAGCTCCTGAAGATCACGGCTCACTGGCACCCTGGCTGCACCYTCACAACCCAAAACAGGGAAAACCCAACTAAAAAGCTCGTAGAAAAGCGTTTACTGACCTCTCTCCTCTCCCCCCGCCCAAAAAAGGTGACAAAGGTTGAAAATTATCTGCGTTTTTGCAGATGAGGAGTTCTAGTGCCAAAGACAGCTGGAGAGAAGGAGAGTGCTGGGTCTGTAAGGCGAGTGTGAAGATGATGAATAGGGGAGGTGCCAGAAAATGGAGTGCAGATGATCACTTTGMGGGACTTGGAGTGAGTGGAAATAATCATGGTGTTAACAAGGAGAACAGAAAAAGAGAAGAAATCAAAGTGCTTTTCTTGGTTAAGTAGTTTTGCCATAGAACTGGTGTAGGTAGCTACACTTCAGTTTCCTGTGTGGTCATGAAATGGGTATTGGGAGAATGCTGCTGCAGTGATCTTCAGATTCTAAGCAGAGCAGATTTTGTTTGACTGCATAAATGTCTCTTCATGAGAAACAAACCCAACCAAAAATCAAGTTCATACAATAGTGGTTCACTGGTTTTAGTTTCAAACTCTGCTCGGCCAGGTTGTGACTATACTTTCTCTGGGAGGCCGTGAGGAATGTTAGATTATCTGTCCTGTAAATGGCAAGAGGGACATGCAGGAAGTCCTTGCCATCACACCACAGTGGGATGGTTCAGCCCAAAGCTCTGGTACAAAGGAATGCAGTCTTGGCCATGTCTGTGGTGAATATTCCCAGACAAAGGGCTTTCCAGATCCGTACGGGTGACTTCTGTTTTTACTGGCTCATGCTGTCAAGTGAGTTCATATTATTCAGTCAGTTCTGGGGGTTTTAGAGATGATTTAGTAATTCCTGTTTTTTCAGCCAACTGACAGAAAAATAATGTATTAAAAGCATTGATAAAACATTCATTTATTCAGCTCAGATCCGCTTGTTTGCTGGCAGTGCTCAGCTTCCTTTGGAGTTGCAGGGTAGGCTGGGGACCTGCGGGGACAGGGGCTGAGGGGCCAAGTGTTCACTGCTGCAGACTACCATTGCTGTGAGTTAATCCTGCTTTTCAGAGGGGAATGGCTAATACGTGAGTAGATGCCTTGTGAACAAGCAACAGCTGGGTGCAAAGCAAAAATCTGCTAAAACATGAGTAATTTCTGAGTATCGCATAGAGGTTTTGTGTGTATTCAGCAGCAAATTACCATTTGAGCTTATGCTGCTGTTGCTTTGGTGGGGTTGGCATGAGCTGTGTGTTTGAATTGATGGTCATTGCTAYGAGACTGTCAAAGCACTGGTACAATGTGGGGTTGGCTCTCTGTCCTTCCACTTGCACCACGGCCGAGTCCCTTCARCGAGAGCTGCTTTAATTGGGTTCCACTCTGTGCCACGTTAAAACTCTGATGCTRGACACAGAAACCCGTGACACTTGTTTTGTTTGTTCCTGAAAACATGCTCTTCATTCTGCTTTGGCCATTCAAATTGCTTTTACATGATTGTCAGCTGAAAATAATCGTGCGATTGGCAGCAGCATGGCAGCTTCCTGCAGCCCAGGGCTGGCAGCGGGGTAACTCATCCAGGGGGGCTGGGAAATGAAAATTCCTGCTCTGAGAGCCCTCGTTGCTTAGCAGGTGGCAGTGTGGC
>NW_026624415.1:33625-38129 GCF_030028575.1 Malurus melanocephalus
GGCAGAGCAGCTGTGGGTGAGACAGCAGTGCTGGCTGGGAGAGGAGAGCTCTGGTGTGGGTGAGACAGGAGCACTGGCACACTTGGGTAAAGGAGAGCTCTGGTGTGGGTGAGACAGGAGCGCTGGCACACCCGGGCAGAGGAGAGGAGAGCTCTGGTGTGGGTGAGACAGCAGTGCTGGCTGGGAGAGGAGAGCTCTGCTGGTGAGTCTGGAGTGCCTAACTGCAGTGGGATGGCTGGTTAGAAAATAACCAGTAGTCATGACTTGTGTTAATTAACTACTAAGAGTTGAGTAAATGCTGTTGGAAAAGCTAGTCTGTGTTTATTTGGCACGTCTCTCTCCAGCCGAGGCTGGTGCTAGTTGGTACACGCTCCATTGCTGAGCCTGTCTGCAGCGTGGTTTTATGTTTTCTGTCTGTATTGATTTTCATGATTCATTGACCATGAKCTAAGCAAAAAGCACACTTAAATGACACTGGAGACAGCTGTCTGTTAAAGTAGGACCTTTATGTAGCCTGAAATTGCGCCAGTTTTTTCTTCCATTACTTTATCAAGTAACACACACCAGTAATATCTTTGTTTAATTTCCTTTTCTAGGTCACTGGTGTGTCACCTCTCTTTTGTGTAAGGAGCAGATGGTAAATTCTTACTCTAAACTTTCCAGTCTGTTTTGCTCCTGTTATTTTTCTGATAATCATTTGAGGTTTTTCTGAAATGGAAAGGGCCTTACATTGTATTTGGGAGTCTCTACGCAGGACTCAGTTTTTGTCCCTGTGGAGCTGTTTTGGAAGGTATATGTGGGAAATTCGAATAAAAGCAGAAACTTAAAGCTTGGGAAGCTGATGTGTAGCATTTTCCAGTTTTAATCTGTCTCTCTTTTTGTATGGCAAGCTGAAGTTCCAGATGTTGTTTTGGCTTGGAGATAGTGAGTAGGGGAAAAATAAGCATTCTTAATGGTAACAGAGTCAGCCTGTCTGGATCTGAGCTGACAGGAAAAGGGAGAGATAAACCCTTCATTAGTGGTGCATGTGCTGCTGGAGAGCCAGCAGAGCAGGGTGGCTGTCCCTGGAAAGCAGTCCTGGACTGGCAGTGCCCGGTGCCAGCTGTGGGAGCTGCTGGGCTGAGCTGGGGCACCACGGTGACACTGAACATTCCCTTCTGCAGGGAGCACCCCCCCTTTTCCTGTTAAAGTTCCTTTCACCCCCTTGTTCTCCCCAGCCCCCCTGGTGCCATCCTGGCTGCCCCAGCAGCTGCCTGTGGTTCTGGGGTGCAGCACTGGGGTTCAGGGGTTCACTCAGACACTGCTGTGGTCAGATGGCTCTGTGCTCTCACCACCCTGGGGCCCTGTCTCGGAGCACCAGTGGGATTTTTGGAGCTTGTCCTTGCCAGGAGCTCTGTTTGCTGTGAGTTGCAGAGTGGTTTTGGCATGTGTGTGCTGGATTTCTTCTGGAGGAGACTAAGCTGTGGACTCTGTTCCTGGTTTGTAGCAAATGTGCTCTGTCCTGRAATGTGGACATCAAGTTCTCAGCCTATTCTGGACAGCTTGGGGCCATCTGTGGTAGCACCTTCCAGTGAGGGGACCAAGCTCGATTCACTCTGAAGTAAAAGTGTCAAAATGCATATTAGTACTTGTGGTGGCCAGAAATGGGATTTCCTGGTTTAGTCCATAGGTTATGTGTATAATAGTCTATCTACTTTCTGTGTTATATAWAATATATAAATATGCTGTGCCCTGTCTCTTTTTCATACCTGTTCCTTCTGCCAGGCTTATTTCTAAAATATAGGAGCAGATTATTTTTAAATGATTGCTGCAGTTCTACTGACTTCCCCCTTTATCTTTCCTTTTCCCCTTTTCCATTATTCAGGCAGTAGCAGTTTCTGGCCCATGGCCTGCCCCCACCCGTGCCTTTCCCATGTGCTGTAGTGTCCTGCAGGGCTTCCTGATCTTGGGGCACTTCTGGTGAGAATGCTCAGTTGGTTTGCCTTAATACTGTAAAGCTAAAAGAGAGCAGTGCTGACACTGCCTGSTCTGKTKGRCAGAGRGGCTGAGCTGCTGCAGTCCTTCTGCTCTCTGAACTCTTGGCTGTTTGCTGCCTCCAGTTGGGAGTTGGGATAACCTTGTCCTGATCAGTCTGTGTAAGTTCTGGGGTAGGAGGGAGGGAGGGAGGGGAGCTGCTGTGTGTTGATGTGGCACAGGAAGGGATCTTTGGAGTGTACAGTGTTGGCCAGTTTGGCATGCATGGTGGCACAGGCCAGGATTGCAGTGGTTTAACCCTTTTTGCCTTGCTTTTGTCTCAGAGGTGGGACTGGAGCTGGCTGCCTCACCAGCTGTGATTGTGTATGCATTGCCTGGTGTCCCAGAAACACCATCCTTAAAAATCCCACTGCACTGGGCAGTCCAAGAGCCTCCAGAATAAGGGGCTGTTGGATGTTTGGTGAGGAAGGTGCAGAGGGGAATCTGGGTGYAGGAGAATGCTGTGCCCACCTTTGTGCTCTCACATTCCTCCCCTGGGCCTGCAGGCAGCAGTGAGTGTCTTGCTCGTGTGGTTCATGACTCAAGCCAAGCCCAGATGTTTTCATGCCTGGTCTGGCCTATTTTCTGTGAATAATTTTGGATGCCTCAGTCCATTTTATTGTGGTTTCCTTAGTGTCTAGTCCAGCTGAAGTTATGATGATTCCTGTCTAATTGAATGCTCACAGGCAGACATGGCAGCTCCTGCTTTCTCTCTGCATTTGTTTTCCTGCAAACTTGAGGGTGCTCACAATTAGAGCCATGTTGGTGAGAAGCTGGGGTAGAGTTTTGATGCTTCTTTCTTATTAAATGGAAAGTTATAGAGCATGAAACCCAGAGGAGTCTGTCTTGTGGCCAGGAGATGAGTGAGAACACAAAAGTTTCTGTGGAGTTCAGATCTGGCCTCGTTGACCAGCCTGGCTTTCCATTTCCACTAAGTAGTGATAGGGAGATGGAAACCTTTTTGTGTTGAATGTTGGGTCTTTCCTTCAGCGTTATCTGACTGACAGGTTGATGACAGTTACTRTCCAGAGTATCCAAAATTTATCTCCTTGTGCCTCTGACAGGGCTTTTTGCTGCTTTGTAGGAGCAGTTTGTATAGCAGAGTACATGTGGGAATTACATTCATTCCTTTAACTAGAGATTTCCTCTCAGAGGAAAATGGCTTTATGTTGTTGAAAAAAGAATGATGTGGTCCAGGTGCTGCCTTGTGTCCTATTGAGAATGATCCTTCCTCCATGGTGGCTGTGAGTGAGGAGGGCTGTTGGCCCAAAGTGTATTTGGGCACTGTGGTGTTCAGGAGCAGTTGGTGAAGGTGTTCACTGACTCTCTGTGTGCAGTGTGTCAGGATTGCAGCCATAGCTGGCTCCTCTCTGCAGAGATGTTGGAGCTTGGCAGTGGCCAGTGGATACATGTCATAGCTCCTGGGAATGGTGAGTGTGGCCTTGTTCCCAGCTGGTGATGGGTGTGCTGCTCTTGGGCACTCTGTGTGAAACTCCAAAGTCAGACTGGTCCTTAGAGAGAGCTGCAGAACTCCTTGTGCTGCACRTCTGCAGCTGAGTGTGAGCGAGGTCAGCCCTGGCAATTTAGAATGGGGTGAGACTGGCTGCTTCTGGCTTCTGCAGCAACAGTTAAACCAAAAGTATGAATCTATGAAATGGTTTTCTGAAGATCTGCAAGCACAGCCAGGTTTGGCATGTGAGATGCATGGGTTTGACAATGTACAGGTAAATAGGTGGAAAGGGAACACTTGAAGCTGCTTTGAAAAGAAGTGTCAGAATTGTGTATGATTGGGATAAATTTGATGTTGGAGAGCTGACAAGGTGCCTGATGATTGGACTGAGGGATGCGTAGCAGGCAGTGATGGATGTTGGTGGGACTGCAGTGGGGAGCTCCCTACCACGAGGGACACAAGGGTTTGCTAAAAATGCCAACTGAGGAATGCCAAAGTTTTGGAAAGAAGGTTCTTGAGCTGTTTTTGCACACAGGCTTGAATGTTAGCTGGATCAGTGTSTCAGGTGAGGCTGCCACAGATGCCCTCAAACACCACAGGGACTCTGGCAGGCAGCAGCTATTGGGAAATGGCCTTGAGTCCCCAGTGCCAGCACTGAGCACAGACCGTGCCAGACAGAGCCATCCCATTAGTGCAGAAACTTCAGGCTGCATTTCATCTCCATATGACACAGACATGGGAACACGAGAGCAGCTCAGACTTTCCCTATGAGATCAGAAGCACCCAGMTATCCCCGACAGTCCCAGAGGCCACCTGCCAAGAGCCCAAGGGCTCGACATGGTTTGCATGTACCTCACCAGATTCCTATCAAAAGAAAACAYCCATAATACTGGATCACAGTTGTGCCATCCACAGCAGCCACACACAAGCTGAATTTATCAACAGCTGTGTCTTCAGGAGAAATGYGCATTTGAAAGCAATAATTCACAGCTTGCTCTTTAACTGTTGGGTCGTGCCTATTTGGACAGGCCAGAGCCACAC
>NW_026624415.1:39090-43164 GCF_030028575.1 Malurus melanocephalus
CTGTGCTTACACAGGGCACGGCCAGGAGTTCCAGTCAAACAGCAAAGATCCTTGCGTTTGGAAGGGAAAACACATTTTGCACTTTTTTTTTTTGCTGGTTGCTTTTTAATTCTCCTTTATTTATCTGTGTTAAATCCCTGCCCTTCCCTTGGGAAAAAAGTTCTTGTGAATTCAGGTAGTGAATTCACTGTGAATTCTTGTGAATACCAGGTAGTAACTGGATATCTCATGGATCTTAAAATCTGTAGCAACTTTCTGTGGGGGTTTATTAAAGAGTGTTTTGTACAGAGCTCACGTGTGTCTCCTTCCTGCAGCTCCGGGGTGGTCGATGGAGTTATGATTCTCCCTGTGCTGATGGTGATGGCGTTCCCATCTCCGAGCTGGCAAGGTGAGTGTTGTGGGGTCACTTTTCAGTGTTTGGTAACTCTTCTGTGAGTGCTCAGTGAGGGCATTGGGTTTGGACAGTGACATCCATAGCTGGTTTATACAGCTGAGTGCACGTGAAGCTTTCCTGACACGCAGAATGTTTAAGGTTTGCCTTGGCAAGAAGGGGAAGAGTGTTCCCACTGCCCGTGGAAAGGCAGGAATGGTGCATTTGAGGATGTCTTGGAKGTTTTGAGAGATGAGCTCCTGAAAGAGGTGTACTGCTACTTGGCAAGCAGCCTTTGCAAAAAGTTGAATAAAAGCTCTCTGAGAGTAACTTGGTTTTCTTMGTTTTAAAATTTAATTTACTTGAGAGAAGTCTCTTGTGCTTGCTGTGGCATATCTTTGTCATGCTGAAATAGCTGAATTAGAATCGTTACCTCCTACTTAGTGGTTCTTCAGCACTAGCTGAAACCAGGATCTCTTCCCTTGAACAGATTATATTGACTAATGATCTCGTTACCTCTACCTGAAGCTGTTAAGAACCGGATGATGTTTTTTCCTCAACTCTTCCCTTTTACAGATGATGAACCAAAGCTCAAGATGGTCCCCTACGAGTGTGTGTGTGAAGGCATGTCCTGTGGGAACGGGGATCGGTGCCAAGGGCAGCGCTGCTTTGCCTCTGTGAGCATTAACGATGGGGCCAAGGTTTACCAGAAGGGCTGCTTCCAGGTCTATGAACAACGGAAAATGACCTGCAAAACACCCCCGTCCCCTGACCAGGCTGTGGAGTGCTGCCAGGGTCACCTGTGCAACATGAACATCACAGCACAGCTGCCCTCYTCCAAAGGTGAGAGCTTCATCCATCAGGAGTGCGTTTGGGGAGAGAAGAGGGGCTGGCCCCTGATGTGCTGTGTGGGAGAGAGATGCTCCAGTGCTGGCTAAAGGAACAGTGGAGTGGGCACAGGACACCCTTTGTGGCTCGTTCCMCACCCACCCTGGGGCTGCTGGCACKCAGCTGATGCCCAGGGGTCAGTGGTGTGTGGGCAGGGTTTGAGGGGGTTGTATGGCCTGGCTGGGGTCAGGATGCTGTGAGGAGTGCTCAGTTCAGGTGGGGGTTCTGCTGTTCCACAGGCAGTGCATCCTCCGTGCAGGATGCTTCACCTGGCTGTGCACAGCCTCTGTCACACTGGGTGCTGCTGAGATAAGGGTTCGTGTCAGTTCTGCTGGGTTTGAGGATTTCTCTGGGAATTCCAATTTTTTTTTTCTCTTTCTTTTCACACTTTTTCCCTTCCCCTCTCTTTTCCAAGGGCAAACSTTTCAAGGAGAAGCTGCAGGTTACAGCATGGAGACACTAATCGTYGTTATCCTGGCTCCTGTGATAGTGCTGATAGTTTTTTCTGCAGTAGCTGTGCTGATCATCCGGAGAATACAGAAAAACCACATGGAGAGGCTCAATTCCAGGGATGCAGAGTACGGCACCATCGAGGGGCTCATTGCCTCRAACGTGGGGGACAGCACACTGGCAGTAAGTGATCTGTGTGCAGGATGTGAGTTTTCCTCACTTCTCAACTCTCCTCTCCTCCCTCCACATGGCCACATCACCAGGAGGACCCTTTGCTCCCCTTGGCCTCAAGACTTGAGTGCTGGGTTCCTGTGCTCCCAAAACTGTGGTTTATATACATTTTAACCCAAAGATTGTTTTAGCAAGCACAGGTCCTTTGACCTGGAGAATCACTCTGAGCTGTTCATGTTCCTGGAAACGGTGTCAGAACATCAAAACAGAATGTGCTTGACTGTTGGGTGGCCTGAAGTAATGGGAGAGGTGTAGAACTGTCCTGCCTCTTAATAYACAACAGCCTGAAGGCTGGAAAAGATGTGGTGCTAAGTGAAGAAAGAAATGCAGATAATTTGGCATTTAAAACCTTCAGAAACCTTTGGCATTTAAAACCTGACTGCTCCAATCTGGTAGCAGGATTCTGGGATGGCTGGGGTATCAGTGACATTTCGGTGACTGAAGAGCAGTGGGTGTTCTAAGAAATGTGCAGTGCTTMCTCAAAACTCAAAAATCAAAATACACTCTTGCTCCCATGGTCAGTGGAAAATAGAATGACCTGGGGAGGTGTCAGATGACCCTTTCTGAGGGCTGACTGTCCCTTTCCCCTTCCCTGAGGCTGGAGCACAAGTGTCCAGCTGTCCCTCTCTKTATCTGAGCAGAGCAAGGAAAGCTTCAGGCACATGGAGTGTTTGTTTCTGAAGCAGTTTCTGCAGCCTTTTCTTTTTGCATTGCTGATAAAATGCCCCCAGCATTAAGAGGCTGCAAAACATTTTCCATTTTGATGCTATCTCGCCATAATGTGCTTTCACTGCAGGGTTGAAGAGTGTCCTATGCCTGTTAATTTTTTTAAAAATGCCTTTGGCTCTTGTTAATCAGCCCACAAGGTGTGATYCCATGTTACTGATTTAAACCAGCCAGTCTTGATATATTCACCATGCATCAGCCACATGTGCAACTGGTGATCTGTCCTTGAACATTGACTTCCAGCTTTTACCAGCTCTTATCTGTGCAAGATCATTTCCAGCCATTTGCAATCCTTTTGCGCTTKGAGTCATTTATTGTTACTTGGAAATGGTGAGAAACCCTGCAAAGAATAAATGAAAATTCTGTTTCAAAGATGTTAGAGGAGTTGGGAGCTGTGAGGGCTTGGTCTGGTGGAGCTGTCAGACCCTGTGATATTGCTGCCAGCTCTGTCTCCAAGTGGGCTCATGCACAACAAGTGATTGGTACTTTCTGTGCTAAATGTTCATCTAAACAGCAAGTCTGTTTCAGATTCCAGATTTTTCTTCTCCATTGTGTTTTAAATCACTGGTTCTGTAGCACATTAAATAAGTTTACATTTAGGATTAGTCYCCACAGTGTAGCAAGTGCTTAAAGCCCTAAGCTGCTTAGTGGGCATGGAAAGCACTCTGCCTCCTTCAAATCTTGTTTTTACAGTCGCTGTAGATAAGTTTGGGGTTGGCTTTTTGTTTTTGTTTCCTTTTTTTTTTGTGTCTCATGCAAGCAGGAAGGAAAATGAGCCCTCAGTTCATGTTAAAAAGTGAGATAGCAATCTCTGTCATTCCTAGACTATCTTTTTTTTTTTGAGTGCTCATTAAGAGGTTGTTAGAAGAAATGAGATTTCATGGATCTGGTTCAAACCCAGCAATGCAGTTTTCTGGAAACAATAGGAAGTTGATTATACTTAGGCTTTTTTATCCTATTTTCCTTTGTAAAGAAAAAAGTCAAGCAATGGTTGTTAATGCTTTGAACTAGTACAAAACTCATGGCTGTAAAAGTAGCTAGGCATTAGCATTTTACAAGGCTAATGGGATTTTAACATA
The DNA here is from genome assembly GCF_030028575.1 of Malurus melanocephalus. NCBI lineage: Eukaryota > Metazoa > Chordata > Aves > Passeriformes > Maluridae > Malurus > Malurus melanocephalus. The sequence continues at coordinate 42,835 of NW_026624415.1, forward strand.
CAATTAGGATCTTGCTCATGTTTATTATAAGCTTACAGCTCAAAGTCTGCTTTCTATGCACTAAAAATACCAGAAACTGATAAGGCTTTTAGGAAAGATTTGTTACAGAAGATTTTCAGGAGTATCAATGGCAAATCTTGTGTAGGTGATGCTGGGAAATCCCCTCACCTTGTTTATTTGAAAATTGTTTACATTTCAAATACCTGTACCAAGCTTAAATAGTTTGGCCCAAAACTTGCTGTGACTGTTACCTGTGTGAGAAGCACATCCCAAATAGCACTGGGTGCAGGTACCCAGTGGTTCCAGAAATCCATGCTCAGGTTTGGAAGT